>NC_137467.1:124195523-124500639 GCF_964235325.1 Thermobia domestica
AAAAAAACGTAAGATAAAACAAGGTTCGGCGGGGAATCGAACCCAGACCTGCTACTCAGAAAGCAGACACTTTACCGCGGAGCTAACTTACTACGTTGAATTTTGTTTGTTTTTATTCTCCTCAATATACCACATAAGAGTCCAAATGAAGGCAATTCAAAAATATGGCAATTTTGCATTCAAGATGGCGACTTCTCGAATGATTTGTTTCTTCACTTAAACTGAACTACGTCCTTAATAACATAGCGAAACCTGGCTTACCTACCAAGAGCACAACTTACAATTTTCATGGTTACAAATTTTTGAGCCGCCATTTTGAATCGAAGATGGCGACTTTTCCAACATGTCGGAATTTTCCCCTCACATACGCTGTAATCTACACACTTGAACGCAATTTCGTGATTCCACCATATCTACAAGTTGTGTAGAATTAGACGCCCCCTTATAACATTCCTAGCACCATCTTACACCGAACATGACTATTTCTTTCAAGTTTAAGAGCGGATTCGCAAACTACGCATCAGAATAAACATCACCTCGAAATTTCAACGTCCTACATACAGCCATTACAAATTTCACATTTTTTCGATTTGCGCCGCGAAACGAAAACGAATTTTAATGCTCTTTTTTCTATCATAAACTATGTTCCTAGCTTCACTCCCTGACAAAATATGACGTTTCTATGGTGTGTGGAACTACTCTAAAAAGCAGCATTTCGAAACGACGAAAAATTTCGACACTTCATTTCCATGGAAAATGTCGCCTTTTTCGTGATATCGCAATTTTCCCATTACTCACATCCCATGACGAACAAGTATGCAAAATTTGGTGTTTGTATGTTTTGTGGAAGTATGCAAACAATTAAGTGTGTTTCCGATTATAGAGGTATATAATAATTCCCCACAGATGCAGGCCGCAACGTACCAGTATTATGTGAGCAGTAAGAACGAAATCGAAAATCTAAGGAAATCGGTAGTGTAGGGGATTGACGTGAGCCTACTGGACAGGAGACCTGGGTTCGATTCCTAACAACCTTTTCTCACTTTTTCTTTCTTTGAAAGTTTATTTTTATAGCATATATTGTTTGCCTAAAAGGTTGAGTCTATTATAAAACGCATTTCACTCCAACCGGTCCTGTAAACAAACTACTGAACCGAAAGAGGCACTATTCCACGTATCACGTATATTATAACTATATACGCTGCCAACGAGAAAATTGTCAAAAGGTGCGTATATATATATATATATATATATATATATATATATATATATATATTTATATATATATGTGTGTGTGTGTGTGTATTTCCTTAAAAGTTATAATCTTATACTTTTTCAGTTGTGGTATAGACTTCAAACTTGGTATACGCATCTATCTAAACGACCAGTATAAAAAGGGAGATTGTTTGCAATTATTTCCGGTTTGAAGCACACACTACCCTCGCGAGACAAAATGTATTTTTGTCTCGTCTCTATACTATATCGTGCAAATGATGCTCAATGTTTTTTTCCAAAATGTTTTTTGGGGGTACACTGCCTCCTTGGGGCTCTTAGAGTGCCCCCGCAGGAGACCAAATAATACGTGTATAATAGAATAATAAATAGAAAACTATGAGCAGTGCCCCTGGGAATACTAACTGTGATCCTCAGGAACATTGTTTCTGAAAGAAACACTGTTGTTGCCCCATCTCTAAAGCTACATATGTTTCTTTCTAAATAGTTGAGTATCGTCTCGAAGCTTCACACGAACAAACTGCCTAGTTTCAAGACGATATCAACAGTTAGTGTATAAATATATTCTTTTCGTCCATGTCTGTAATAACGAAAATATTTTGTTCACGCAATGCCAACAGAAACTATTTTGATAAAACGAAGCAACGTGATAAGAAAAAAAAACGTAAGATAAAACAAGGTTCGGCGGGGAATCGAACCCAGACCTGCTACTCAGAAAGCAGACACTTTACCGCGGAGCTAACTTACTACGTTGAATTTTGTTTGTTTTATTCTCCTCAATATACCACATAAGAGTCCAAATGAAGGCAATTCAAAAATATGGCAATTTTGCATTCAAGATGGCGAC
This sequence comes from Thermobia domestica, assembly GCF_964235325.1. Lineage (NCBI taxonomy): Eukaryota > Metazoa > Arthropoda > Insecta > Zygentoma > Lepismatidae > Thermobia > Thermobia domestica. Next base: position 124,197,604 of record NC_137467.1, read on the forward strand.
TTCTCGAATGATTTGTTTCTTCACTTAAACTGAACTACGTCCTTAATAACATAGCGAAACCTGGCTTACCTACCAAGAGCACAACTTACAATTTTCATGGTTACAAATTTTTGAGCCGCCATTTTGAATCGAAGATGGCGACTTTTCCAACATGTCGGAATTTTCCCCTCACATACGCTGTAATCTACACACTTGAACGCAATTTCGTGATTCCACCATATCTACAAGTTGTGTAGAATTAGACGCCCCCTTATAACATTCCTAGCACCATCTTACACCGAACATGACTATTTCTTTCAAGTTTAAGAGCGGATTCGCAAACTACGCATCAGAATAAACATCACCTCGAAATTTCAACGTCCTACATACAGCCATTACAAATTTCACATTTTTTCGATTTGCGCCGCGAAACGAAAACGAATTTTAATGCTCTTCTTTCTATCATAAACTATGTTCCTAGCTTCACTGCCTGACAAAATATGACGTTTCTATGGTGTGTGGAACTACTCTAAAAACCAGCATTTCGAAACGACGAAAAATTTCGACACTTCATTTCCATGGAAAATGTCGCCTTTTTCGTGATATCGGAATTTTCCCATTACTCACATCCCATGACGAACAAGTATGCAAAATTTGGTGTTTGTATGTTTTGTGGAAGTATGCAAACAATTAAGTGTGTTTCCGATTATAGAGGTATATAATTCCCCACAGATGCAGGCCGCAACGTACCAGTATTATGTGAGCAGTAAGAACGAAATCGAAAATCTAAGGAAATCGGTAGTGTAGGGGATTGACGTGAGCCTACTGGACAGGAGACCTAGGTTCGATTCCTAACAATCTTTTTCTCACTTTTTCTTTCTTTGAAAGTTTATTTTTATAGCATATATTGTTTGCCTAAAAGGTTGAGTCTATTATAAAACGCATTTCACTCCAACCGGTCCTGTAAACAAACTACTGAACCGAAAGAGGCACTATTCCACGTATCCCGTATATTATAACTATATACGCTGCCAACGAGAAAATTGTCAAAAGGTGCGTATATATATATATATATATATATATATATATATATATATATATATATATATATATATATATATATATATATATATATATATGTGTGTGTGTGTGTGTGTGTGTGTGTGTGTGTGTATTTCCTTAAAAGTTATAATCTTATACTTTTTCAGTTGTGGTATAGACTTCAAACTTGGTATACGCATCTATCTAAACGACCAGTATAAAAAGGGAGATTGTTTGCAATTATTTCCGGTTTGAAGCACACACTATCCTCGCGAGACAAAATGTATTTTTGTCTCGTCTCTATACTATATCGTGCAAATGATGCTCAATGTTTTTTTCCAAAATGTTTTTTGGGAGTACACTGCCTCCTTGGGGCTCTTAGAGTGCCCCCGCAGGAGACCAAATAATACGTGTATAATAGAATAATAAATAGAAAACTATGAGCAGTGCCCCTGGGAATACTAACTGTGATCCTCAGGAACATTGTTTCTGAAAGAAACACTGGTGTTGCCCCATCTCTAAAGCTACATATGTTTCTTTCTAATTAGTTGAGTATCGTCTCGAAGCTTCACACGAACAAACTGCCTAGTTTCAAGACGATATCAACAGTTAGTGTATAAATATATTCTTTTCGTCCATGTCTGTAATAACGAAAATATTTTGTTCACGCAATGCCAACAGAAACTATTTTGATAAAACGAAGCAACGTGATAAGAAAAAAAAACGTAAGATAAAACAAGGTTCGGCGGGGAATCGAACCCAGACCTGCTACTCAGAAAGCAGACACTTTACCGCGGAGCTAACTTACTACGTTGAATTTTGTTTGTTTTATTCTCCTCAATATACCACATAAGAGTCCAAATGAAGGCAATTCAAAAATATGGCAATTTTGCATTCAAGATGGCGACTTCTCGAATGATTTGTTTCTTCACTTAAACTGAACTACGTCCTTAATAACATAGCGAAACCTGGCTTACCTACCAAGAGCACAACTTACAATTTTCATGGTTACAAATTTTTGAGCCGCCATTTTGAATCGAAGATGACGACTTTTCCAACATGTCGGAATTTTCCCCTCACATACGCTGTAATCTACACACTTGAACGCAATTTCGTGATTCCACCATATCTACAAGTTGTGTAGAATTAGACGCCCCCTTATAACATTCCTAGCACCATCTTACACCGAACATGACTATTTCTTTCAAGTTTAAGAGCGGATTCGCAAACTACGCATCAGAATAAACATCACCTCGAAATTTCAACGTCCTACATACAGCCATTACAAATTTCACATTTTTTCGATTTGCGCCGCGAAACGAAAACGAATTTTAATGCTCTTCTTTCTATCATAAACTATGTTCCTAGCTTCACTGCCTGACAAAATATGACGTTTCTATGGTGTGTGGAACTACTCTAAAAACCAGCATTTCGAAACGACGAAAAATTTCGACACTTCATTTCCATGGAAAATGTCGCCTTTTTCGTGATATCGGAATTTTCCCATTACTCACATCCCATGACGAACAAGTATGCAAAATTTGGTGTTTGTATGTTTTGTGGAAGTATGCAAACAATTAAGTGTGTTTCCGATTATAGAGGTATATAATTCCCCACAGATGCAGGCCGCAACGTACCAGTATTATGTGAGCAGTAAGAACGAAATCAAAAATCTAAGGAAATCGGTAGTGTAGGGGATTGACGTGAGCCTACTGGACAGGAGACCTGGGTTCGATTCCTAACAACCTTTTCTCACTTTTTCTTTCTTTGAAAGTTTATTTTTATAGCATATATTGTTTGCCTAAAAGGTTGAGTCTATTATAAAACGCATTTCACTCCAACCGGTCCTGTAAACAAACTACTGAACCGAAAGAGGCACTATTCCACGTATCCCGTATATTATAACTATATACGCTGCCAACGAGAAAATTGTCAAAAGGTGCGTATATATATATATATATATATATATATATATATATATATATATATATATATATATATGTGTGTGTGTGTGTGTGTGTATTTCCTTAAAAGTTATAATCTTATACTTTTTCAGTTGTGGTATAGACTTCAAACTTGGTATACGCATCTATCTAAACGACCAGTATAAAAAGGGAGATTGTTTGCAATTATTTCCGGTTTGAAGCACACACTATCCTCGCGAGACAAAATGTATTTTTGTCTCGTCTCTATACTATATCGTGCAAATGATGCTCAATGTTTTTTGGGGGTACACTGCCTCCTTGGGGCTCTTAGAGTGCCCCCGCAGGAGACCAAATAATACGTGTATAATAGAATAATAAATAGAAAACTATGAGCAGTGCCCCTGGGAATACTAACTGTGATCCTCAGGAACATTGTTTCTGAAAGAAACACTGGTGTTGCCCCATCTCTAAAGCTACATATGTTTCTTTCTAAATAGTTGAGTATCGTCTCGAAGCTTCACACGAACAAACTGCCTAGTTTCAAGACGATATCAACAGTTAGTGTATAAATATATTCTTTTCGTCCATGTCTGTAATAACGAAAATATTTTGTTCACGCAATGCCAACAGAAACTATTTTGATAAAACGAAGCAACGTGATAAGAAAAAAAACGTAAGATAAAACAAGGTTCGGCGGGGAATCGAACCCAGACCTGCTACTCAGAAAGCAGACACTTTACCGCGGAGCTAACTTACTACGTTGAATTTTGTTTTGTTTTATTCTTCTCAATATACCACATAAGAGTCCAAATGAAGGCAATTCAAAAATATGGCAATTTTGCATTCAAGATGGCGACTTCTCGAATGATTTGTTTCTTCACTTAAACTGAACTACGTCCTTAATAACATAGCGAAACCTGGCTTACCTACCAAGAGCACAACTTACAATTTTCATGGTTACAAATTTTTGAGCCGCCATTTTGAATCGAAGATGGCGACTTTTCCAACATGTCGGAATTTTCCCCTCACATACGCTGTAATCTACACACTTGAACGCAATTTCGTGATTCCACCATATCTACAAGTTGTGTAGAATTAGACGCACCCTTATAACATTCCTAGCACCATCTTACACCGAACATGACTATTTCTTTCAAGTTTAAGGGCGGATTCGCAAACTACGCATCAGAATAAACATCACCTCGAAATTTCAACGTCCTACATACAGCCATTACAAATTTCACATTTTTTCGATTTGCGCCGCGAAACGAAAACGAATTTTAATGCTCTTCTTTCTATCATAAACTATGTTCCTAGCTTCACTGCCTCACAAAATATGACGTTTCTATGGTGTGTGGAACTACTCTAAAAACCAGCATTTCGAAACGACGAAAAATTTCGACACTTCATTTCCATGGAAAATGTCGCCTTTTTCGTGATATCGGAATTTTCCCATTACTCACATCCCATGACGAACAAGTATGCAAAATTTGGTGTTTGTATGTTTTGTGGAAGTATGCAAACAATTAAGTGTGTTTCCGATTATAGAGGTATATAATTCCCCACAGATGCAGGCCGCAACGTACCAGTATTATGTGAGCAGTAAGAACGAAATCGAAAATCTAAGGAAATCGGTAGTGTAGGGGATTGACGTGAGCCTACTGGACAGGAGACCTGGGTTCGATTCCTAACAACCTTTTCTCACTTTTTCTTTCTTTGAAAGTTTATTTTTATAGCATATATTGTTTGCCTAAAAGGTTGTGTCTATTATAAAACGCATTTCATTCCAACCGGTCCTGTAAACAAACTACTGAACCGAAAGAGGCACTATTCCACGTATCCCGTATATTATAACTATATACGCTGCCAACGAGAAAATTGTCAAAAGGTGCGTATATATATATATATATATATATATATATATATATATGTGTGTGTGTGTGTGTGTGTGTGTATTTCCTTAAAAGTTATAATCTTATACTTTTTCAGTTGTGGTATAGACTTCAAACTTGGTATACGCATCTATCTAAACGACCAGTATAAAAAGGGAGATTGTTTGCAATTATTTCCGGTTTGAAGCACACACTATCCTCGCGAGACAAAATGTATTTTTGTCTCGTCTCTATACTATATCGTGCAAATGATGCTCAATGTTTTTTTCCAAAATGTTTTTTGGGGGTACACTGCCTCCTTGGGGCTCTTAGAGTGCCCCCGCAGGAGACCAAATAATACGTGTATAATAGAATAATAAATAGAAAACTATGAGCAGTGCCCCTGGGAATACTAACTGTGATCCTCAGGAACATTGTTTCTGAAAGAAACACTGGTGTTGCCCCATCTCTAAAGCTACATATGTTTCTTTCTAAATAGTTGAGTATCGTCTCGAAGCTTCACACGAAGAAACTGCCTAGTTTCAAGACGATATCAACAGTTAGTGTATAAATATATTCTTTTCGTCCATGTCTGTAATAACGAAAATATTTTGTTCACGCAATGCCAACAGAAACTATTTTGATAAAACGAAGCAACGTGATAAGAAAAAAAACGTAAGATAAAACAAGGTTCGGCGGGGAATCGAACCCAAACCTGCTACTCAGAAAGCAGACACTTTACCGCGGAGCTAACTTACTACGTTGAATTTTGTTTGTTTTATTCTCCTCAATATACCACATAAGAGTCCAAATGAAGGCAATTCAAAAATATGGCAATTTTGCATTCAAGATGGCGACTTCTCGAATGATTTGTTTCTTCACTTAAACTGAACTACGTCCTTAATAACATAGCGAAACCTGGCTTACCTACCAAGAGCACAACTTACAATTTTCATGGTTACAAATTTTTGAGCCGCCATTTTGAATCGAAGATGGCGACTTTTCCAACATGTCGGAATTTTCCCCTCACATACGCTGTAATCTACACACTTGAACGCAATTTCGTGATTCCACCATATCTACAAGTTGTGTAGAATTACACGCTCCCTTATAACATTCCTAGCACCATCTTACACCGAACATGACTATTTCTTTCAAGTTTAAGGGCGGATTCGCAAACTACGCATCAGAATAAACATCACCTCGAAATTTCAACGTCCTACATACAGCCATTACAAATTTCACATTTTTTCGATTTGCGCCGCGAAACGAAAACGAATTTTAATGCTCTTCTTTCTATCATAAACTATGTTCCTAGCTTCACTGCCTGACAAAATATGACGTTTCTATGGTGTGTGGAACTACTCTAAAAACCAGCATTTCGAAACGACGAAAAATTTCGACACTTCATTTCCATGGAAAATGTCGCCTTTTTCGTGATATCGGAATTTTCCCATTACTCACATCCCATGACGAACAAGTATGCAAAATTTGGTGTTTGTATGTTTTGTGGAAGTATGCAAACAATTAAGTGTGTTTCCGATTATAGAGGTATATAATAATTCCCCACAGATGCAGGCCGCAACGTACCAGTATTATGTGAGCAGTAAGAACGAAATCGAAAATCTAAGGAAATCGGTAGTGTAGGGGATTGACGTGAGCCTACTGGACAGGAGACCTGGGTTCGATTCCTAACAACCTTTTCTCACTTTTTCTTTCTTTGAAAGTTTATTTTTATAGCTTATATTGTTTGCCTAAAAGGTTGAGTCTATTATAAAACGCATTTCACTCCAACCGGTCCTGTAAACAAACTACTGAACCGAAAGAGGCACTATTCCACGTATCCCGTATATTATAACTATATACGCTGCCAACGAGAAAATTGTCAAAAGGTGCGTATATATATATATATATATATATATATATATATATATATATATATATATATGTGTGTGTGTGTGTGTGTGTCTGTGTATGTGTGTATTTCCTTAAAAGTTATAATCTTATACTTTTTCAGTTGTGGTATAGACTTCAAACTTGGTATACGCATCTATCTAAACGACCAGTATAAAAAGGGAGATTGTTTGCAATTATTTCCGGTTTGAAGCACACACTATCCTTGCGAGACAAAATGTATTTTTGTCTCGTCTCTATACTATATCGTGCAAATGATGCTCAATGTTTTTTTCCAAAATGTTTTTTGGGGGTACACTGCCTCCTTGGGGCTCTTAGAGTGCCCCCGCAGGAGACCAAATAATACGTGTATAATAGAATAATAAATAGAAAACTATGAGCAGTGCCCCTGGGAATACTAACTGTGATCCTCAGGAACATTGTTTCTGAAAGAAACACTGGTGTTGCCCCATCTCTAAAGCTACATATGTTTCTTTCTAAATAGTTGAGTATCGTCTCGAAGCTTCACACGAAGAAACTGCCTAGTTTCAAGACGATATCAACAGTTAGTGTATAAATATATTCTTTTCGTCCATGTCTGTAATAACGAAAATATTTTGTTCACGCAATGCCAACAGAAACTATTTTGATAAAACGAAGCAACGTGATAAGAAAAAAAACGTAAGATAAAACAAGGTTCGGCGGGGAATCGAACCCAGACCTGCTACTCAGAAAGCAGACACTTTACCGCGGAGCTAACTTACTACGTTGAATTTTGCTTGTTTTATTCTCCTCAATATACCACATAAGAGTCCAAATGAAGGCAATTCAAAAATATGGCAATTTTGCATTCAAGATGGCGACTTCTCGAATGATTTGTTTCTTCACTTAAACTGAACTACGTCCTTAATAACATAGCGAAACCTGGCTTACCTACCAAGAGCACAACTTACAATTTTCATGGTTACAAATTTTTGAGCCGCCATTTTGAATCGAAGATGGCGACTTTTCCAACATGTCGGAATTTTCCCCTCACATACGCTGTAATCTACACACTTGAACGCAATTTCGTGATTCCACCATATCTACAAGTTGTGTAGAATTAGACGCCCCCTTATAACATTCCTAGCACCATCTTACACCGAACATGACTATTTCTTTCAAGTTTAAGGGCGGATTCGCAAACTACGCATCAGAATAAACATCACCTCGAAATTTCAACGTCCTACATACAGCCATTACAAATTTCACATTTTTTCGATTTGCGCCGCGAAACGAAAACGAATTTTAATGCTCTTCTTTCTATCATAAACTATGTTCCTAGCTTCACTGCCTGACAAAATATGACGTTTCTATGGTGTGTGGAACTACTCTAAAAACCAGCATTTCGAAACGACGAAAAATTTCGACACTTCATTTCCATGGAAAATGTCGCCTTTTTCGTGATATCGGAATTTTCCCATTACTCACATCCCATGACGAACAAGTATGCAAAATTTGGTGTTTGTATGTTTTGTGGAAGTATGCAAACAATTAAGTGTGTTTCCGATTATAGAGGTATATAATTCCCCACAGATGCAGGCCGCAACGTACCAGTACTACGTGAGCAGTAAGAACGAAATCGAAAATCTAAGGAAATCGGTAGTGTAGGGGATTGACGTGAGCCTACTGGACAGGAGACCTGGGTTCGATTCCTAACAACCTTTTCTCACTTTTTCTTTCTTTGAAAGTTTATTTTTATAGCATATATTGTTTGCCTAAAAGGTTGAGTCTATTATAAAACGCATTTCACTCCAACCGGTCCTGTAAACAAACTACTGAACCGAAAGAGGCACTATTCCACGTATCCCGTATATTATAACTATATACGCTGCCAACGAGAAAATTGTCAAAAGGTGCGTATATATATATATATATATATATATATATATATATATATATATATATATATATATAACTAACTAACTAACTCTATGGCCTATGGAACCCGGAGGTTCAGTGCCGCGTTCACAAAAGCTCTCCACTGACTTCTATCCTTAGCTAATTGGATCCAGTTTCTACTTTCTATTCCTATCTCTGCGAGATCCATCTTAATATTATCCTCCCATCTGCGCCTAGGTCTTCCTAATGGTCGTTTTCCTATGGGTCTACCAGTCAAGACTTTGAAAGCGTTTCTACTTTCTTCCATTCTAGCTACATGACCTGCCCACCTAAGCCTCCTAGACTTGACGACCCTAACAATGTTGGGTAAACCGTATAAACTATGTAGTTCCTCGTTATGAAGCTTCCGCCATTCCCCATTCTCGTTCCTCTTGGGTCCGAATATTCTTCTCAGGATCCTGTTCTCAAATACTTTCAGTCTATGTTCTTCCCTCAGAGTAAGCGACCATGTTTCGCAACCATACAGAACAACAGGCATGATTATCGTTTTATATATTTTAAGCTTCAAATTCCTCGACAGAATTCGCGACGACAAGAGATTTTGAACCGAATAGTAACACGAATTCCCTGCTTTTAGTCGACATTTAATTTCTTCGTGAATATGATTTTCGTCTGTTAATATTGATCCTAAATATTTGAAAGTATCCACTTTATCAAAAGTATTATTTAATATTTTAACGCCTCCACAATTTGCCGTATTACGGTCCCGACGCACTTCCATGTATTTAGTTTTCTCTGCATTTACTTCTAAACCCATGTCCCTGCAAGCGTTTAATAATATCTCTGCATTTATTTCTACTGTTCTCATATCATCCCCTATTAAATTTACATCATCAGCATATGCCATAACCTGGTGAATGCCGTTCAACTCTAGGCCCTGGTTGCTATCTTTGATTTTCCTTATGGCGTATTCCAGCACAAAGTTAAATAATAATGGCGACAACGCATCTCCTTGTTTCAGGCCATTTTCGACGTGGAAGCTCGTGGACAAAAATTTTCCTACCCGGACTTTACTTTGGGATTCACTTAAACATATCTTAATTAATCTAATTAGCTTTCTCGGTATTCCAAGCTCTGTAAGAACGTTGTATAATGTTTCTCTCCTAACCGAGTCGTAAGCCTTTCTGAAATCAATAAATAGTTGATGTACCGGGGTATTGTATTCCCACTTCTTTTCGAGTATTTGGCGAATGGTAAATATTTGGTCGATAGTTGATCGATTTCGTCTAAATCCGCACTGATAATCTCCAATAATTTCATCTGCGTATGGGGTCAATCTTGCTAACAGAATATTTGAAAGGATTTTATAGGATGTTGACAGAAGAGAAATGCCTCGATAATTATTACAGTCAGTTTTGTCGCCTTTCTTGTGAATTGGAACAATGATTGACTCTTTCCACTCTTGTGGCAATTCTTCCTTGTTCCAGATAAGGAGAATGAGTTTGTGTATCTTGTTCCACAATTTTTCGCCTCCAGCTAAAATTAACTCAGCCGGAATTTCATCAACACCCGGAGATTTGTGTTTCTTTAATTTCTTTATAGCGGCTTCCACTTCTATTCGATTGGGTTCTGGAATATACGGTTCTGCGGTGTGTATCTCCTTTTCTCCACGCACATTAGTTTTTGGCTGCGTGTTCAGCAAATCGTTAAAGAAATCTTTCCATCTATTTAAGAGGCTATCCGTATCAGTGAGAACTGTTCCGTCAGATTTCTTTAATATATAAGCGCGAGGTTGATAGCCTTTCTTAAATTCGCTGATCCCCTTATACATGTCCCGAATATTTTTATTTTTACTATTATCTTCAAGTTCCTTAATTTTAGCTTTCAAAAAATCCCGTTTCTTTGTTCTAAAAGTTTTGGAAGTTTCCCGCCTGATATCTGCGGAATTTTGTGTAGTTATTTCATTCGGATTTTGTAGCCACCGTAATTTTGCCTGTTTTCTCTTCTCTGCTAGTTTAATGCATTCTTGGTCGAACCATGGTTTGTTCCTACGTATTTCCGCGTGTCCCAATTTTTCTATTGCTGAACTTTTAATGCTATCTCTAATTTCAATCCAAGTATCCTCAACACTAGTGCACTCCGAGTCTTCTAAAACCGAGAATCTATTCGAAACTTCAATCTGGTATTCCTCTCTTACCTGGCTCTCTTCTAATTTCTTTAAATTAAATCTCTTCGTTTTCGGACATTGAGTATTACCTTTATTCAACGATAATCTCTCCCGTATTATCGCTGCTACCAGGTAGTGATCAGTGTCACAATCAGCCCCTCTAAACGACCGGACGTCAATTATGCTAGATTGTCTTCTTCTATCTACTAAAACGTGATCAATCTGATTATGTGTTTTTCCGTCTGGTGATGTCCAAGTGTATTTATGAACGTCGCGATATGGGAATTTTGTACTCTTCACGATTAGGTTTTTGGATGTTGTAAAGTTCACGAGTCTAACACCGTTGTCATTACTTTCCTTATGCAAACTTTCGTTCCCTATAATCGGTTTGAAAATATCCTCTCGTCCTACCTTCGCATTGAAATCCCCTAATAGAATCTTCATATGGTATCGCGGGAGTTGGTCAAATATCCGTTCCACTTCTTCGTAAAAACTGTCTTTTATATCGTCATCCTTATCTTCAGTTGGAGCATGTACATTTAAAACAATCATATCACACCACCGTCCCTTAAGAGTAATAAAAGAAAGTCTGTCAGTAACAAATTCAACCCGTTTAATTGCTGGTAATATTCGTTTGTGAACGAAAAACCCTGTTCCTAACTGGTGATTTTTATTTCCTTCCCCGTAAAAGAACGTAAAATTTCCGGAATTCTCAGATCCATTTCCTTCCCACCTAACTTCCTGAACTCCTACTAAGTCCATCCTGTATTTCTCTAACTCACTCGTTACAGATTTTAACGCGCCTGCCCTATAAAGACTTCTAATATTCCATGTTCCAAATCTCATGTCCATTTTCTTTTGCTGATGTCGTGCCAAGTTATCAGTCCTTGTCCGAGGCTTTTGTGAATGTTTCTGAACAAGTACCTTTTTTTACAGGATGAGGGTGTTAGCCTTACCCAAACCCCCAAGCTGGAGGACCACTCCTAGTCGTCTGTCCGCGACTGCTTATTCAGTATATTCGCAGCTAACCTCTATATCTAGAGGCCTTCTCCTCGATCCGCAACCTGAGGACGCGCCATGCCGTGGTGACAGGAACCCACGATATATATATATATATATATATATATATGTGTGTGTGTGTGTGTGTGTGTGTATTTCCTTAAAAGTTATAATCTTATACTTTTTCAGTTGTGGTATAGACTTCAAACTTGGTATACGCATCTATCTAAACGACCAGTATAAAAAGGGAGATTGTTTGCAATTATTTCCGGTTTGAAGCACACACTATCCTCGCGAGACAAAATGTATTTTTGTCTCGTCTCTATACTATATCGTGCAGATGATGCTCAATGTTTTTTTCCAAAATGTTTTTTGGGAGTACACTGCCTCCTTGGGGCTCTTAGAGTGCCCCCGCAGGAGACCAAATAATACGTGTATAATAGAATAATAAATAGAAAACTATGAGCAGTGCCCCTGGGAATACTAACTGTGATCCTCAGGAACATTGTTTCTGAAAGAAACACTGGTGTTGCCCCATCTCTAAAGCTACATATGTTTCTTTCTAAATAGTTGAGTATCGTCTCGAAGCTTCACACGAACAAACTGCCTAGTTTCAAGACGATATCAACAGTTAGTGTATAAATATATTCTTTTCGTCCATGTCTGTAATAACGAAAATATTTTGTTCACGCAATGCCAACAGAAACTATTTTGATAAAACGAAGCAACGTGATAAGAAAAAAAAAGTAAGATAAAACAAGGTTCGGCGGGGAATCGAACCCAGACCTCCTACTCAGAAAGCAGACACTTTACCGCGGAGCTAACTTACTACGTTGAATTTTGTTTGTTTTATTCTCCTCAATATACCACATAAGAGTCCAAATGAAGGCAATTCAAAAATATGGCAATTTTGCATTCAAGATGGCGACTTCTCGAATGATTTGTTTCTTCACTTAAACTGAACTACGTCCTTAATAACATAGCGAAACCTGGCTTACCTACCAAGAGCACAACTTACAATTTTCATGGTTACAAATTTTTGAGCCGCCATTTTGAATCGAAGATGGCGACTTTTCCAACATGTCGGAATTTTCCCCTCACATACGCTGTAATCTACACACTTGAACGCAATTTCGTGATTCCACCATATCTACAAGTTGTGTAGAATTAGACGCCCCCTTATAACATTCCTAGCACCATCTTACACCGAACATGACTATTTCTTTCAAGTTTAAGAGCGGATTCGCAAACTACGCATCAGAATAAACATCACCTCGAAATTTCAACGTCCTACATACAGCCATTACAAATTTCACATTTTTTCGATTTGCGCCGCGAAACGAAAACGAATTTTAATGCTCTTTTTTCTATCATAAACTATGTTCCTAGCTTCACTCCCTGACAAAATATGACGTTTCTATGGTGTGTGGAACTACTCTAAAAAGCAGCATTTCGAAACGACGAAAAATTTCGACACTTCATTTCCATGGAAAATGTCGCCTTTTTCGTGATATCGGAATTTTCCCATTACTCACATCCCATGACGAACAAGTATGCAAAATTTGGTGTTTGTATGTTTTGTGGAAGTATGCAAACAATTAAGTGTGTTTCCGATTATAGAGGTATATAATAATAATAATTCCCCACAGATGCAGGCCGCAACGTACCAGTATTATGTGAGCAGTAAGAACGAAGTCGAAAATCTAAGGAAATCGGTAGTGTAGGGGATTGACGTGAGCCTACTGGACAGGAGACCTGAGTTCGATTCCTAACAATCTTTTTCTCACTTTTTCTTTCTTTGAAAGTTTATTTTTATAGCATATATTGTTTGCCTAAAAGGTAGAGTCTATTATAAAACGCATTTCACTCCAACCGGTCCTGTAAACAAACTACTGAACCGAAAGAGGCACTATTCCACGTATCCCGTATATTATAACTATATACGCTGCCAACGAGAAAATTGTCAAAAGGTGCGTATATATATATATATATATATATATATATATATATATATATATATATATATATATATATATATATATGTGTGTGTGTGTGTGTGTGTGTGTGTGTGTGTATTTCCTTAAAAGTTATAATCTTATACTTTTTCAGTTGTGGTATAGACTTCAAACTTGGTATACGCATCTATCTAAACGACCAGTATAAAAAGGGAGATTGTTTGCAATTATTTCCGGTTTGAAGCACACACTATCCTCGCGAGACAAAATGTATTTTTGTCTCGTCTCTATACTATATCGTGCAAATGATGCTCAATGTTTTTTTCCAAAATGTTTTTTGGGGGTACACTGCCTCCTTGGGGCTCTTAGAGTGCCCCCGCAGGAGACCAAATAATACGTGTATAATAGAATAATAAATAGAAAACTATGAGCAGTGCCCCTGGGAATACTAACTGTGATCCTCAGGAACATTGTTTCTGAAAGAAACACTGGTGTTGCCCCATCTCTAAAGCTACATATGTTTCTTTCTAAATAGTTGAGTATCGTCTCGAAGCTTCACACGAACAAACTGCCTAGTTTCAAAACGATATCAACAGTTAGTGTATAAATATATTCTTTTCGTCCATGTCTGTAATAACGAAAATATTTTGTTCACGCAATGCCAACAGAAACTATTTTGATAAAACGAAGCAACGTGATAAGAAAAAAAACGTAAGATAAAACAAGGTTCGGCGGGGAATCGAACCCAGACCTGCAACTCAAAAAGCAGACACTTTACCGCGGAGCTAACTTACTACGTTGAATTTTGATTGTTTTATTCTCCTCAATATACCACATAAGAGTCCAAATGAAGGCAATTCAAAAATATGGCAATTTTGCATTCAAGATGGCGACTTCTCGAATGATTTGTTTCTTCACTTAAACTGAACTACGTCCTTAATAACATAGCGAAACCTGGCTTACCTACCAAGAGCACAACTTACAATTTTCATGGTTACAAATTTTTGAGCCGCCATTTTGAATCGAAGATGGCGACTTTTCCAACATGTCGGAATTTTCCCCTCACATACGCTGTAATCTACACACTTGAACGCAATTTCTTGATTCCACCATATCTACAAGTTGTGTAGAATTAGACGCCCCCTTATAACATTCCTAGCACCATCTTACACCGAACATGACTATTTCTTTCAAGTTTAAGGGCGGATTCGCAAACTACGCATCAGTATAAACATCACCTCGAAATTTCAACGTCCTACATACAGCCATTACAAATTTCACATTTTTTCGATTTGCACCGCGAAACGAAAACGAATTTTAATGCTCTTCTTTCTATCATAAACTATGTTCCTAGCTTCACTGCCTGACAAAATATGACGTTTCTATGGTGTGTGGAACTACTCTAAAAACCAGCATTTCGAAACGACGAAAAATTTCGACACTTCATTTCCATGGAAAATGTCGCCTTTTTCGTGATATCGGAATTTTCCCATTACTCACATCCCATGACGAACAAGTATGCAAAATTTGGTGTTTGTATGTTTTGTGGAAGTATGCAAACAATTAAGTGTGTTTCCGATTATAGAGGTATATAATTCCCCACAGATGCAGGCCGCAACGTACCAGTATTATGTGAGCAGTAAGAACGAAATCGAAAATCTAAGGAAATCGGTAGTGTAGGGGATTGACGTGAGCCTACTGGACAGGAGACCTGGGTTCGATTCCTAACAACCTTTTCTCACTTTTTCTTTCTTTGAAAGTTTATTTTTATAGCATATATTGTTTGCCTAAAAGGTTGAGTCTATTATAAAACGCATTTCACTCCAACCGGTCCTGTAAACAAACTACTGAACCGAAAGAGGCACTATTCCACGTATCCCGTATATTATAACTATATACGCTGCCAACGAGAAAATTGTCAAAAGGTGCGTATATATATATATATATATATATATATATATATATATATATATATATATATATATATATATATATATATATATGTGTGTGTGTGTGTGTGTGTGTGTGTGTGTGTGTATTTCCTTAAAAGTTATAATCTTATACTTTTTCAGTTGTGGTATAGACTTCAAACTTGGTATACGCATCTATCTAAACGACCAGTATAAAAAGGGAGATTGTTTGCAATTATTTCCGGTTTGAAGCACACACTATCCTCGCGAGACAAAATGTATTTTTGTCTCGTCTCTATACTATATCGTGCAAATGATGCTCAATGTTTTTTTCCAAAATGTTTTTTGGGAGTACACTGCCTCCTTGGGGCTCTTAGAGTGCCCCCGCAGGAGACCAAATAATACGTGTATAATAGAATAATAAATAGAAAACTATGAGCAGTGCCCCTGGGAATACTAACTGTGATCCTCAGGAACATTGTTTCTGAAAGAAACACTGGTGTTGCCCCATCTCTAAAGCTACATATGTTTCTTTCTAAATAGTTGAGTATCGTCTCGAAGCTTCACACGAACAAACTGCCTAGTTTCAAGACGATATCAACAGTTAGTGTATAAATATATTCTTTTCGTCCATGTCTGTAATAACGAAAATATTTTGTTCACGCAATGCCAACAGAAACTATTTTGATAAAACGAAGCAACGTGATAAGAAAAAAAAACGTAAGATAAAACAAGGTTCGGCGGGGAATCGAACCCAGACCTGCTACTCAGAAAGCAGACACTTTACCGCGGAGCTAACTTACTACGTTGAATTTTGTTTGTTTTATTCTCCTCAATATACCACATAAGAGTCCAAATGAAGGCAATTCAAAAATATGGCAATTTTGCATTCAAGATGGCGACTTCTCGAATGATTTGTTTCTTCACTTAAACTGAACTACGTCCTTAATAACATAGCGAAACCTGGCTTACCTACCAAGAGCACAACTTACAATTTTCATGGTTACAAATTTTTGAGCCGCCATTTTGAATCGAAGATGGCGACTTTTCCAACATGTCGGAATTTTCCCCTCACATACGCTGTAATCTACACACTTGAACGCAATTTCGTGATTCCACCATATCTACAAGTTGTGTAGAATTAGACGCCCCCTTATAACATTCCTAGCACCATCTTACACCGAACATGACTATTTCTTTCAAGTTTAAGGGCGGATTCGCAAACTACGCATCAGAATAAACATCACCTCGAAATTTCAACGTCCTACATACAGCCATTACAAATTTCACATTTTTTCGATTTGCGCCGCGAAACGAAAACGAATTTTAATGCTCTTTTTTCTATCATAAACTATGTTCCTAGCTTCACTGCCTGACAAAATATGACGTTTCTATGGTGTGTGGAACTACTCTAAAAACCAGCATTTCGAAACGACGAAAAATTTCGACACTTCATTTCCATGGAAAATGTCGCCTTTTTCGTGATATCGGAATTTTCCCATTACTCACATCCCATGACGAACAAGTATGCAAAATTTGGTGTTTGTATGTTTTGTGGAAGTATGCAAACAATTAAGTGTGTTTCCGATTATAGAGGTATATAATTCCCCACAGATGCAGGCCGCAACGTACCAGTATTATGTGAGCAGTAAGAACGAAATCGAAAATCTAAGGAAATCGGTAGTGTAGGGGATTGACGTGAGCCTACTGGACAGGAGACCTGGGTTCGATTCCTAACAACCTTTTCTCACTTTTTCTTTCTTTGAAAGTTTATTTTTATAGCATATATTGTTTGCCTAAAAGGTTGAGTCTATTATAAAACGCATTTCACTCCAACCGGTCCTGTAAACAAACTACTGAACCGAAAGAGGCACTATTCCACGTATCCCGTATATTATAACTATATAAGCTGCCAACGAGAAAATTGTCAAAAGGTGCGTATATATATATATATATATATATATATATATGTGTGTGTGTGTGTGTGTGTGTGTGTGTATTTCCTTAAAAGTTATAATCTTATACTTTTTCAGTTGTGGTATAGACTTCAAACTTGGTATACGCATCTATCTAAACGACCAGTATAAAAAGGGAGATTGTTTGCAATTATTTCCGGTTTGAAGCACACACTATCCTCGCGAGACAAAATGTATTTTTGTCTCGTCTCTATACTATATCGTGCAAATGATGCTCAATGTTTTTTTCCAAAATGTTTTTTGGGGGTACACTGCCTCCTTGGGGCTCTTAGAGTGCCCCCGCAGGAGACCAAATAATACGTGTATAATAGAATAATAAATAGAAAACTATGAGCAGTGCCCCTGGGAATACTAACTGTGATCCTCAGGAACATTGTTTCTGAAAGAAACACTGGTGTTGCCCCATCTCTAAAGCTACATATGTTTCTTTCTAAATAGTTGAGTATCGTCTCGAAGCTTCACACGAAGAAACTGCCTAGTTTCAAGACGATATCAACAGTTAGTGTATAAATATATTCTTTTCGTCTATGTCTGTAATAACGAAAATATTTTGTTCACGCAATGCCAACAGAAATTATTTTGATAAAACGAAGCAACATGATAAGAAAAAAACATAAGATAAAACAAGGTTCGGCGGGGAATCGAACCCAGACCTGCTACTCAGAAAGCAGACACTTTACCGCGGCGCTAACTTAATACGTTGAACTTTGTATGTTTTATTCTCCTCAATATACCACATAAGAGTCCAAATGAAGGCAATTCAAAAATATGGCAATTTTGCATTCAAGATGGCGACTTCTCGAATGATTTGTTTCTTCACTTAAACTGAACTACGTCCTTAATAACATAGCGAAACCTGGCTTACCTACCAAGAGCACAACTTACAATTTTCATGGTTACAAATTTTTGAGCCGCCATTTTGAATCGAAGATGGCGACTTTTCCAACATGTCGGAATTTTCCCCTCACATACGCTGTAATCTACACACTTGAACGCAATTTCGTGATTCCACCATATCTACAAGTTGTGTAGAATTAGACGCCCCCTTATAACATTCCTAGCACCATCTTACACCGAACATGACTATTTCTTTCAAGTTTAAGGGCGGATTCGCAAACTACGCATCAGAATAAACATCACCTCGAAATTTCAACGTCCTACATACAGCCATTACAAATTTCACATTTTTTCGATTTGCGCCGCGAAACGAAAACGAATTTTAATGCTCTTTTTTCTATCATAAACTATGTTCCTAGCTTCACTGCCTGACAAAATATGACGTTTCTATGGTGTGTGGAACTACTCTAAAAACCAGCATTTCGAAACGACGAAAAATTTCGACACTTCATTTCCATGGAAAATGTCGCCTTTTTCGTGATATCGGAATTTTCCCATTACTCACATCCCATGACGAACAAGTATGCAAAATTTGGTGTTTGTATGTTTTGTGGAAGTATGCAAACAATTAAGTGTGTTTCCGATTATAGAGGTATATAATTCCCCACAGATGCAGGCCGCAACGTACCAGTATTATGTGAGCAGTAAGAACGAAGTCGAAAATCTAAGGAAATCGGTAGTGTAGGGGATTGACGTGAGTCTACTGGACAGGAGACCTGGGTTCGATTCCTAACAATCTTTTTCTCACTTTTTCTTTCTTTGAAAGTTTATTTTTATAGCATATATTGTTTGCCTAAAAGGTTGAGTCTATTATAAAACGCATTTCACTCCAACCGGTCCTGTAAACAAACTACTGAACCGAAAGAGGCACTATTCCACGTATCCCGTATATTATAACTATATACGCTGCCAACGAGAAAATTGTCAAAAGGTGCGTATATATATATATATATATATGTGTGTGTGTGTGTGTGTGTATTTCCTTAAAAGTTATAATCTTATACTTTTTCAGTTGTGGTATAGACTTCAAACTTGGTATACGCATCTATCTAAACGACCAGTATAAAAAGGGAGATTGTTTGCAATTATTTCCGGTTTGAAGCACACACTATCCTCGCGAGACAAAATGTATTTTTGTCTCGTCTCTATACTATATCGTGCAAATGATGCTCAATGTTTTTTTCCAAAATGTTTTTTGGGGGTACACTGCCTCCTTGGGGCTCTTAGAGTGCCCCCGCAGGAGACCAAATAATACGTGTATAATAGAATAATAAATAGAAAACTATGAGCAGTGCCCCTGGGAATACTAACTGTGATCCTCAGGAACATTGTTTCTGAAAGAAACACTGGTGTTGCCCCATCTCTAAAGCAACATATGTTTCTTTCTAAATAGTTGAGTATCGTCTCGAAGCTTCACACGAACAAACTGCCTAGTTTCAAGACGATATCAACAGTTAGTGTATAAATATATTCTTTTCGTCCATGTCTGTAATAACGAAAATATTTTGTTCACGCAATGCCAACAGAAACTATTTTGATAAAACGAAGCAAGGTGATAAGAAAAAAAACGTAAGATAAAACAAGGTTCGGCGGGGAATCGAACCCAGACCTGCTACTCAGAAAGCAGACACTTTACCGCGGAGCTAACTTACTACGTTGAATTTTGTTTGTTTTATTCTCCTCAATATACCACATAAGAGTCCAAATGAAGGCAATTCAAAATATGGCAATTTTGCATTCAAGATGGCGACTTCTCGAATGATTTGTTTCTTCACTTAAACTGAACTACGTCCTTAATAACATAGCGAAACCTGGCTTACCTACCAAGAGCACAACTTACAATTTTCATGGTTACAAATTTTTGAGCCGCCATTTTGAATCGAAGATGGCGACTTTTCCAACATGTCGGAATTTTCCCCTCACATACGCTGTAATCTACACACTTGAACGCAATTTCGTGATTCCACCATATCTACAAGTTGTGTAGAATTAGACGCCCCCTTATAACATTCCTAGCACCATCTTACACCGAACATGACTATTTCTTTCAAGTTTAAGGGCGGATTCGCAAACTACGCATCAGAATAAACATCACCTCGAAATTTCAACGTCCTACATACAGCCATTACAAATTTCACATTTTTTCGATTTGCACCGCGAAACGAAAACGAATTTTAATGCTCTTCTTTCTATCATAAACTATGTTCCTAGCTTCACTGCCTGACAAAATATGACGTTTCTATGGTGTGTGGAACTACTCTAAAAACCAGCATTTCGAAACGACGAAAAATTTCGACACTTCATTTCCATGGAAAATGTCGCCTTTTTCGTGATATCGGAATTTTCCCATTACTCACATCCCATGACGAACAAGTATGCAAAATTTGGTGTTTGTATGTTTTGTGGAAGTATGCAAACAATTAAGTGTGTTTTCCGATTATAGAGGTATATAATTCCCCACAGATGCAGGCCGCAACGTACCAGTATTATGTGAGCAGTAAGAACGAAATCGAAAATCTAAGGAAATCGGTAGTGTAGGGGATTGACGTGAGCCTACTGGACAGGAGACCTGGGTTCGATTCCTAACAACCTTTTCTCACTTTTTCTTTCTTTGAAAGTTTATTTTTATAGCATATATTGTTTGCCTAAAAGGTTGAGTCTATTATAAAACGCATTTCACTCCAACCGGTCCTGTAAACAAACTACTGAACCGAAAGAGGCACTATTCCACGTATCCCGTATATTATAACTATATACGCTGCCAACGAGAAAATTGTCAAAAGGTGCGTATATATATATATATATATATATATATATATATATATATATATATATATATATATATATATATATATATGTGTGTGTGTGTGTGTTGTATTTCCTTAAAAGTTATAATCTTATACTTTTTCAGTTGTGGTATAGACTTCAAACTTGGTATACGCATCTATCTAAACGACCAGTATAAAAAGGGAGATTGTTGCAATTATTTCCGGTTTGAAGCACACACTATCCTCGCGAGACAAAATGTATTTTTGTCTCGTCTCTATACTATATCGTGCAAATGATGCTCAATGTTTTTTCCAAAATGTTTTTTGGGGGTACACTGCCTCCTTGGGGCTCTTAGAGTGCCCCCGCCGGAGACCAAATAATACGTGTATAATAGAATAATAAATAGAAAACTATGAGCAGTGCCCCTGGGAATACTAACTGTGATCCTCAGGAACATTGTTTCTGAAAGAAACCTGGTGTTGCCCCATCTCTAAAGCTACATATGTTTCTTTCTAAATAGTTGAGTATCGTCTCGAAGCTTCACACGAACAAACTGCCTAGTTTCAAGACGATATCAACAGTTAGTGTATAAATATATTCTTTTCGTCCATGTCTGTAATAACGAAAATATTTTGTTCACGCAATGCCAACAGAAACTATTTTGATAAAACGAAGCAACGTGATAAGAAAAAAAAACGTAAGATAAAACAAGGTTCGGCGGGGAATCGAACCCAGACCTGCTACTCAGAAAGCAGACACTTTACCGCGGAGCTAACTTACTACGTTGAATTTTGTTTGTTTTATTCTCCTCAATATACCACATAAGAGTCCAAATGAAGGCAATTCAAAAATATGGCAATTTTGCATTCAAGATGGCGACTTCTCGAATGATTTGTTTCTTCACTTAAACTGAACTACGTCCTTAATAACATAGCGAAACCTGGCTTACCTACCAAGAGCACAACTTACAATTTTCATGGTTACAAATTTTTGAGCCGCCATTTTGAATCGAAGATGGCGACTTTTCCAACATGTCGGAATTTTCCCCTCACATACGCTGTAATCTACACACTTGAACGCAATTTCGTGATTCCACCATATCTACAAGTTGTGTAGAATTAGACGCCCCCTTATAACATTCCTAGCACCATCTTACACCGAACATGACTATTTCTTTCAAGTTTAAGGGCGGATTCGCAAACTACGCATCAGAATAAACATCACCTCGAAATTTCAACGTCCTACATACAGCCATTACAAATTTCACATTTTTTCGATTTGCGCCGCGAAACGAAAACGAATTTTAATGCTCTTTTTTCTATCATAAACTATGTTCCTAGCTTCACTCCCTGACAAAATATGACGTTTCTATGGTGTGTGGAACTACTCTAAAAAGCAGCATTTCGAAACGACGAAAAATTTCGACACTTCATTTCCATGGAAAATGTCGCCTTTTTCGTGATATCGGAATTTTCCCATTACTCACATCCCATGACGAACAAGTATGCAAAATTTGGTGTTTGTATGTTTTGTGGAAGTATGCAAACAATTAAGTGTGTTTCCGATTTTAGAGGTATATAATAATAATAATTCCCCACAGATGCAGGCCGCAACGTACCAGTACTATGTGAGCAGTAAGAACGAAGTCGAAAATCTAAGGAAATCGGTAGTGTAGGGGATTGACGTGAGCCTACTGGACAGGAGACCTGAGTTCGATTCCTAACAATCTTTTTCTCACTTTTTCTTTCTTTGAAAGTTTATTTTTATAGCATATATTGTTTGCCTAAAAGGTTGAGTCTATTATAAAACGCATTTCACTCCAACCGGTCCTGTAAACAAACTACTGAACCGAAAGAGGCACTATTCCACGTATCCCGTATATTATAACTATATACGCTGCCAACGAGAAAATTGTCAAAAGGTGCGTATATATATATATATATATATATATATATATATATATATATATATATATGTGTGTGTGTGTGTGTGTGTGTGTGTGTATTTCCTTAAAAGTTATAATCTTATACTTTTTCAGTTGTGGTATAGACTTCAAACTTGGTATACGCATCTATCTAAACGACCAGTATAAAAAGGGAGATTGTTTGCAATTATTTCCGGTTTGAAGCACACACTATCCTCGCGAGACAAAATGTATTTTTGTCTCGTCTCTATACTATATCGTGCAAATGATGCTCAATGTTTTTTTCCAAAATGTTTTTTGGGAGTACACTGCCTCCTTGGGGCTCTTAGAGTGCCCCCGCAGGAGACCAAATAATACGTGTATAATAGAATAATAAATAGAAAACTATGAGCAGTGCCCCTGGGAATACTAACTGTGATCCTCAGGAACATTGTTTCTGAAAGAAACACTGGTGTTGCCCCATCTCTAAAGCTACATATGTTTCTTTCTAAATAGTTGAGTATCGTCTCGAAGCTTCACACGAACAAACTGCCTAGTTTCAAGACGATATCAACAGTTAGTGTATAAATATATTCTTTTCGTCCATGTCTGTAATAACGAAAATATTTTGTTCACGCAATGCCAAGAAACTATTTTGATAAAACGAAGCAACGTGATAAGAAAAAAAAACGTAAGATAAAACAAGGTTCGGCGGGGAATCGAACCCAGACCTGCTACTCAGAAAGCAGACACTTTACCGCGGAGCTAACTTACTACGTTGAATTTTGTTTGTTTTATTCTCCTCAATATACCACATAAGAGTCCAAATGAAGGCAATTCAAAAATATGGCAATTTTGCATTCAAGATGGCGACTTCTCGAATGATTTGTTTCTTCACTTAAACTGAACTACGTCCTTAATAACATAGCGAAACCTGGCTTACCTACCAAGAGCACAACTTACAATTTTCATGGTTACAAATTTTTGAGCCGCCATTTTGAATCGAAGATGGCGACTTTTCCAACATGTCGGAATTTTCCCCTCACATACGCTGTAATCTACACACTTGAACGCAATTTCGTGATTCCACCATATCTACAAGTTGTGTAGAATTAGACGCCCCCTTATAACATTCCTAGCACCATCTTACACCGAACATGACTATTTCTTTCAAGTTTAAGGGCGGATTCGCAAACTACGCATCAGAATAAACATCACCTCGAAATTTCAACGTCCTACATACAGCCATTACAAATTTCACATTTTTTCGATTTGCGCCGCGAAACGAAAACGAATTTTAATGCTCTTTTTTCTATCATAAACTATGTTCCTAGCTTCACTGCCTGACAAAATATGACGTTTCTATGGTGTGTGGAACTACTCTAAAAACCAGCATTTCGAAACGACGAAAAATTTCGACACTTCATTTCCATGGAAAATGTCGCCTTTTTCGTGATATCGGAATTTTCCCATTACTCACATCCCATGACGAACAAGTATGCAAAATTTGGTGTTTGTATGTTTTGTGGAAGTATGCAAACAATTAAGTGTGTTTCCGATTATAGAGGTATATAATTCCCCACAGATGCAGGCCGCAACGTACCAGTATTATGTGAGCAGTAAGAACGAAATCAAAAATCTAAGGAAATCGGTAGTGTAGGGGATTGACGTGAGCCTACTGGACAGGAGACCTGGGTTCGATTCCTAACAACCTTTTCTCACTTTTTCTTTCTTTGAAAGTTTATTTTTATAGCATATATTGTTTGCCTAAAAGGTTGAGTCTATTATAAAACGCATTTCACTCCAACCGGTCCTGTAAACAAACTACTGAACCGAAAGAGGCACTATTCCACGTATCCCGTATATTATAACTATATACGCTGCCAACGAGAAAATTGTCAAAAGGTGCGTATATATATATATATATATATATATATATGTGTGTGTGTGTGTGTGTGTGTGTGTGTGTGTGTGTGTGTGTGTATTTCCTTAAAAGTTATAATCTTATACTTTTTCAGTTGTGGTATAGACTTCAAACTTGGTATACGCATCTATCTAAACGACCAGTATAAAAAGGGAGATTGTTTGCAATTATTTCCGGTTTGAAGCACACACTATCCTCGCGAGACAAAATGTATTTTTGTCTCGTCTCTATACTATATCGTGCAAATGATGCTCAATGTTTTTTCCCAAAATGTTTTTTGGGGGTACACTGCCTCCTTGGGGCTCTTAGAGTGCCCCCGCAGGAGACCAAATAATACGTGTATAATAGAATAATAAATAGAAAACTATGAGCAGTGCCCCTGGGAATACTAACTGTGATCCTCAGGAACATTGTTTCTGAAAGAAACACTGGTGTTGCCCCATCTCTAAAGCTACATATGTTTCTTTCTAAATAGTTGAGTATCGTCTCGAAGCTTCACACGAACAAACTGCCTAGTTTCAAGACGATATCAACAGTTAGTGTATAAATATATTCTTTTCGTCTATGTCTGTAATAACGAAAATATTTTGTTCACGCAATGCCAACAGAAATTATTTTGATAAAACGAAGCAACATGATAAGAAAAAAAACATAAGATAAAACAAGGTTCGGCGGGGAATCGAACCCAGACCTGCTACTCAGAAAGCAGACACTTTACCGCGGCGCTAACTTAATACGTTGAACTTTGTATGTTTTATTCTCCTCAATATACCACATAAGAGTCCAAATGAAGGCAATTCAAAAATATGGCAATTTTGCATTCAAGATGGCGACTTCTCGAATGATTTGTTTCTTCACTTAAACTGAACTACGTCCTTAATAACATAGCGAAACCTGGCTTACCTACCAAGAGCACAACTTACAATTTTCATGGTTACAAATTTTTGAGCAGCCATTTTGAATCGAAGATTGCGACTTTTCCAACTTGTCGGAATTTTCCTCTCACATACGCTGTAATCTACACACTTGAACGCAATTTCGTGATTCCACCATATCTACAAGTTGTGTAGAATTAGACGCCCCCTTATAACATTCCTAGCACCATCTTACACCGAACATGACTATTTCTTTCAAGTTTAAGGGCGGATTCGCAAACTACGCATCAGAATAAACATCACCTCGAAATTTCAACGTCCTACATACAGCCATTACAAATTTCACATTTTTTCGATTTGCGCCGCGAAACGAAAACGAATTTTAATGCTCTTTTTTCTATCATAAACTATGTTCCTAGCTTCACTGCCTGACAAAATATGACGTTTCTATGGTGTGTGGAACTACTCTAAAAACCAGCATTTCGAAACGTCGAAAAATTTCGACACTTCATTTCCATGGAAAATGTCGCCTTTTTCGTGATATCGGAATTTTCCCATTACTCACATCCCATGACGAACAAGTATGCAAAATTTGGTGTTTGTATGTTTTGTGGAAGTATGCAAACAATTAAGTGTGTTTCCGATTATAGAGGTATATAATTCCATGATATAATTTTTTAGATATTCAAATTTTGAAGCCCCCTAGCTCTTATCTTTCTATTCCATAGCACCTTAAATTTTGCTAATGTTCATTTTTCATGATGCTCTATCAGATGTGCTAGGTGGCAATAAGATTATAGCGGCAACTTGTGGGACCCTCCCGTGTGAGTAAGGTTGGATGTTCATTTATTCACTTTTTTGGTTTCATGAAAATATACATATCTTCCCTTCTGTAAGTATATAGCAAGAAAGCAAGAAATACCTTTTTGTTTTATAAATTAAAGTAAAATTACTTATTGTGGCTTCCAGCTTAGTACTTTTCTTTTGTACTAATGCAGAAATCAAGCTAGTAATCACTTAAAATTTATTTTCTTTCGAGAATGAATACATGAAGAAATGTTTGTTTCTTGAAAATATTTAGTATTTTGTTCTATTCAACTCGAATGGGTTTTAGAGTAAATTGTTAAGGTGTTAGTGGTTAAATCAACTTCCTGACATGGTTTTAGTGAATTTAAAAAAGAACGAGAACAAGTACAAGAACTTCGAAAATTACATGCCAGCACTTCTGATAATGTAAATTTTGTCAGAATAATCATAAGCTTGCATAACTATTTACATAAAATATTACAGGAATATAATGTGTTGCTAATTACTGGTGTAAATGTCATATCACTGGCAGATTAAACCAAACGTCTTGGGAGGGGCTCTTTGTTGTGGAGTGGAATATGTTCCCATAAATTACCCCCCCCCCCCCCGCCAAAAAAAGAAAGGTAAAACGGATTCAGGAAAAGAGGGTATAAGATATAATTGCTACTGAATTTTCATTACAATGCCCCCTCCCCCAAAACGATATTCTGTCTACAGGCCTGGTCATGGTTATGCTTTACTAATTATTTCGCTAGAAAAATATCAGGTTAAACATTTCTTAGAACGCTCATAATGTTGCTGTATTTTAGTAAAATGAATTAGACAAAAGAACAAAAGAACTTACGACAAGTTACAACGCAAAACGCGCTTTTTGGTGAATACTACCCAAGGTGTATCTGTCGATATAATATTGTCGCGATCTACGACAATGTTCCTGTGACATTCAAAAGTGCTAGTCCTCCTATTTTCTCCATTCCATCATTTCATTCATTGCTCATCAGCACCTCTCTTTTAGCCTAGCCCGCATAATCATGGGACGTAAAACTCAAAAATTTCATTTTCATTTTTTTTCCATTAAGCCGCTTTTCGCCAAAACGAGATCGCAACCACGTTTTCAGTCGGTGCAATGTGGATTAAGATCGTTCTGCACTGTCCACACTCGAATGCAGGGTTACAAGTATGCACAGCAGTTTTCGAATAGTCACGGGAAGATCTTCGTCACTGGTGACCAAGGCTTCCAACGCAGTCCGTGATAGAATTTCACCTTCCTCTTTAATTCTCTTCTATTTTGAAGTACAGATTGCAAATTCAGAATTAGGGGGAAAAGCAGCATTTTTTCTTCAGTTCCGATAGTTTTGTAAAGTCCGATAGTTTTAGAACGGAAAATTGCCTTGAATTCTTCTTTGCTGTTTGAACGCTTTTGAACGCTTCTTGTTTAATGCTGCGATAGTGTCCTGAATAACATCTGACGCTGCGTTCATGTCTAAATCTGTCTTCTGAAAAAGTCGATGAAAGAGAACATCCGCGAGTTATCGCGAGAACATCCTGAAGACAAGTAATAGTTACGATAAACTCGCTGTCGTGCATGGAAGAAGAAAATGTCCGTGCTTTGGTTGTGTCTAACTTGGATCACTTGGAACACACTGTAGAGCCTCACTAACTTTTTTTTTTTTTTTTTTTTTTTTGAAATTTCAAATGAAATTGTAACAGCATGTCGTTCCGTTCAACCCATCTCGTTTCAGAAAATGTCCCCAATTGGCCTCCAGGCGTAAGCTTAAGGACAGTATTACATTTTGACGATGCGGTGAAACACACAATGATCTCTTTCATTGTTCCCAGACATTTCCTCACGCACTATACTGACGATGACCTGAAGATGGACAAGTTGAGGCTGTGAATGCAATATGAACAGTACAGCGCATTTGAAGCCTCCTTCTAGATCTCCTGCAGTGCCCCGCGACTTTGAGAGGTCATGACGGCGAAACCATCTGTACCAATACCAACGCAGTTTTTCGGGTCTAGTGAGAATTCTCGTAGCAAAGATAGAGCAATTTTTCCTATTTTTCCTCCAGTCAGTGAGAGTTCAGGCGGTTCTGTGTCTTCGGATTCCGAGCTCGAACCAATGTCCTCACGTTTCAGCTCTGCTGATCGACGATCAATGAAACTGTAGCAGTCTTCTCTTATTTCACCCATGTGTTCGTACCTTAGAATCAAAGCCAGCTGAGATGTGTGCAAAACGTCCGTAGTCTCATCAAACATAATAGAATAAAACTGACCCTCCCGCACTCGATTGACAACATTACAGACATGATTTCCCATCCACGACCCACAATAAGGGCATTTTGTGTGGTTTTATTGGCAAAAATTGTCCTTTTCGATGCTTTTTCCCAATGATTCTTTAAGACATCGTTACCACAAGTCATTCTAAATTTGCCCAATTCTCGAAAATTGCCCTCGCTGAACTTAGTTTCTACACCGTCACCATCTGAGGTCCAATTATCCGCACAAGCATCGTCTCTGGGGCCTTGCCTTGCCTTCCATGGAATATCACAATCTACAACATTAATTTCAGTTTGTCGCGATTTAGGATTACTTGTCTTCTTGACGAGTTGATTTGATTCTCGAATGGTTTCACTGGTTTTCAGTAGTTTTTCAGAAACGTTTTTCCGACCTCAACAGCGTTAATGTACTATTATGCCTTGTTGTGAGTTTCTAAAATACCGTAGAAAGTAGCGAATTTCTTCAAAGCTTTAGTCACAAGAGTTTGGAGTGGCATGTTTATTCGATAGCCCCCAACCAAACCCGTTGCAAAAAATGAGCAATATTTATATTTTAAAAAAACTCATGAAAAACAACTAATCATGGATAGTTTTCTTCATGTTATGGTTTCAAGTAAAATCGCCCTTCTTCCTGAAATGTATCTGATATTATGACTCGAGTTATCGTTACCGTAAACGCGGCATGCTGGACAGACACAATTTTTAAATAGAATTTAAAGAATTAACCCTCTTTTGTAATAACGCAAAAACGATCCCAAACTTTCGTTCCTGTGGCGATAAGCTACAAGCAACAGTGTGTGTAATTTTAATATTTTGGAGGGTTCTTGGGGGGGGGGGGCGATCGCCCCCCTCGCCCCCCTCTTTAATCCGCCCCTGTGTCAAATGCACTAGTTAAAGCTTTATTCATAGCTAAAAATAGAAATTAATATAAATTCTCAATATCAGTTACTAGCATAATATGGTAATATATTATATTACCCGCTACGCTAGATGAAATGAAAATTTAAATGCACAACTTCATATCTGATGTGTTTAGTATCTTTAATGGTATCGATTTTAAGGGCATTGGATTGGTCATTTTCGATCATTTTATTATCTCCCTTATCCCAAGTTGCAGGGCTGAATTGGGTTTTAAGCGGGATCGGAAGTGTCACAGGGCATTTCAGCGACCCCGTAAACTATGGATTCGACACTAATAAGGGTTATTTTTGATCAGTTTAATGCATTTCCCTTTCCCTCTCAAACAAGATGCCGGGCTGAATTTGAATTTAAACGGGATCATATCATCGAAAGTATCACTGTTCATCTAAGTGGCCCAGAAAACTATAAATTCGACACTGATAGTGACCATTTTCGATCATTATATATATATATATATATATATATATATATATATATATATATATATATTAGGGATGGCCAATTCCGGAATTCGGAAAAATTCCGGAATTCAGAAAATTCCGGATTTCGGAAAAATTCCGGATTTCGGAAAAATTCCGGAATTCAGAAAAATTCCGGAATTCGGAAAAATTCCGGATTTCGGAAAACTTTCGGAATTCAGAAAAATTCCGGATTTCGGAAAAATTCCGGGATTCGGAAAAAATCCGGATTTCGGAAAAATTCCGGAATTCGGAAAAATTCCGGATTTCGGAAAAATTCCGGATTTCGGAAAAAATCCGGAATTCAGAAAAATTCCGGAATTCGGAAAAAATATTTTTTCTTTTTGTAATCCTAAGAATTTTGTTCAAATGCAAACGAACAAATTTCCTTTCTGTAATCCTAAGAATGTATGATGCAAGTTAAGCTGAAACTTACATCCTAAAGTATACACTACTCAATCTTCCCATGGCTAATGAGATGTAGTCCAAAAGTACGATGTACTCCTAATATTTAATTTTTGTTGTACTGTGATATTGTCCAGAGGTAAGACATATACCACACTGAGATAAACAACTTGACATAATGAAGATGTTATCATACGTAGTTTTCCAGAAAATCGTGAGAAACGAATTTTTATGAAGTTAAAATATGCGTCGCTTGTAGCCAGTGTGATGCAATTGATAACTTTTATGCTGGAATAGTCTTCTTCTTCTTCTTCTTATTATTATTATTATTATTATTATTATTATTATTATTATTATTATTATTATTATTATTATTATTATTATTAATCGTTTATGTACTGTAAAAGAAAAATATGAACCGTTAAGTAGTAGATTTTATCTGTTGTTTTTTTATATCTTCTAACAGTAATAACAAACTGCTTGTAAATACGCAATGATTATCAAGGACAATGGCATATTAATATAAGGACTACTCTGCAGACTAGCAATAAACAATAGTTGCAAAAGAAAAAAATAAATAAAATAAAATAAAAAATAAAAAGTAACTATCTTGGCCATGTCAGAATGTTTGCGAGAATATAGGGACGCATTGAGACTCTAGCAAAGAGCGTTGTATTATTATTACTCAAAGGGCCGTACGATGGAGGCATT
The DNA here is from genome assembly GCF_964235325.1 of Thermobia domestica. Taxonomy (NCBI): domain Eukaryota; kingdom Metazoa; phylum Arthropoda; class Insecta; order Zygentoma; family Lepismatidae; genus Thermobia; species Thermobia domestica. The sequence goes on from NC_137467.1 coordinate 124,229,150, forward strand.
AACGCTAATGTTAATGGCACTAATGAGCACTTACTTGCTCTAACGGTTAACCTAATTTTTGAGATGATTCTTAGAAGTGGGCGTGTTGGCATGCAGTTAGAAGACTTATATCCATTATTTAAAAAGCACACGTTATCTGTGGAGTACTAACGATTTGCGTCACTATCGAACACTAACATAGCACTAGCGACGTTTAAAGTCGAAATTGGAGTCTGACATAAGTGGCTTGTCAACTACACGGACATTATATTTTCCTTGAATGCGAGAATTTTGCGCCCGGGAAATTTGCGCCCTACCACAAAAATAGGAAAAAATGCGCTCGCAATATATTTGCACTGGGATGTTTGCGCCCTACCCCAAAAAAAGGGGAAAATGCGCCGGCTATATATTTGCACTGGGATGTTAGCGCCCTACAATTCAACTTATTTTTGTATTGTGTAAAGTAACTTCCACTCACACTTGAACTAGGCTTGCCTCTCATCGTCTCAGTGAGTTACTCCATCCGTTATAATATTCCGAACAAATGAAAAAAAAAATACAATTTTAGTTCACTAAAGGGCAATCCATACAAATACAATTTTTCATTATACTTCAAAATTTACAATAAAAGTATAAATGACTGATATATAATTATTTATTAATATAATCAAAGAGTATAATTTAATCTACAAAAGGCTGTTTGGCTCTACCCAGATATCTCTGTTCACAATCCTTGCGAGTTGTTGGGCTTTTTAGGACACAAAATATAGAAAAGAAAATGTAAAGTGAATGTAAAATCAGTTCAGTAACATTATCAAGAAAACTATGTACAGTGTGTTTATTTGCTGGAATTACACTTCAAACACACAATTGCGTTCAGTCGTTCTTTCAGAAAAAAATGTTCCGGGGGGCACACTTAGTATTCCGGAGGGGGTCACTGCTGGTACTATTCTATTTATTATTATATTATAGACGTATTATTTTGGTCTTCTCCGAGGGGGCACTCAGAGAGCTCTGGGGAGGCCAGTGTTCCCCCAAAATCATCTCTGGAAGAAGCAGTGATTGCGTTGATCCGTTGTGTTCTTTTGGCTTATATTAAAGTTTATTCTCCCCTTATATAGCCACAATGAAAATAAATCACAAATGGCATGGTTGTGGGGGAAGGATTGTTTATGCTGTAATGTCAGCCCCTCCGAGCACATGCGTAAGCTCCAATAGGTTCTTTTATTTCGCAGGGCTCAAACTTCCCAGTGGAGGTACATCGCAGGCGCAATTTTCCCTGTTCTTGAGGTAGGGCGCAAATTTCCCAGATGCAAAATTCTCGACAACGTTCGAATGACCTCGGAAGACTATATCTTTTTCAATACTTTTTTATATTTTTTTACTCGAAATTTCTTCATAGCTTCTTATTAAAACACTTATTAATATATCCTCATTTTATTGTCCTAACCAATCAATATGGGTATGTTGTCAGTAAAATATTTAGATTGATCGAGCCTCTGGTGTGTAACCATAGTATTTCATATCATCCCTCCATTAGAAATCTTGGCTAAACGAACCAATATATGTTGCCAATAAAATAGTTTAGAATGATTGAGCCCCTGGAAATAACCACAGTATTTCGTGACAGACCCCCCCCCTTCCTATTACCATATTCTAGCTACGTGCCTGACTCAGCTAATTCTCTACATTCTTTACCAAGCACACATTTTCTAAAGCGGAAAATGCTCTCTAAATATCTAAGCTCATTATTTTCAGCAGAAGCACAAATTGGGTAACATTCTATCTACATGAATGTTATATATATGTCGATTACTGGAAACCGCTTCTCGCTATCTATTACCATATTTACTATATAATGATTAACGTTAAAACCGGAAATGGTTGATTTGTACCGCTTCCGGTTTGAATATTACATTCATCAGGGAACTCGATTCTTAACTGTTGACTCTGTACATCGTGGCCAAAATTGATGGTAATCCATCAGATAGTTCTTGAGACTGTTTGTTTCACTGACGGACAGAATGAATATATGGCTATAGAGTTTTGATAAACTAAATTTGTTAATGAGTGATGATGGAACAAATATAAGAAAGGGAACCAAGAGTAGACCTACCACCGGAAAAAGTTTCGAACACAAAATTAGCCATCGAAAACCCACATGTCCTGGGTTAGAATACCATAGATGAAAACTCTACCACTGAGTCATCAATCACCCGCTTATTAGTTTTATTAATTATTATATTAATATAAATTAATGAATGCCTGCTTATGTTAATTATTGAACAATTACATTGTATACTTCGTAAAGTCAAAAATTGTAAATTTGTATTTACTGTACATACAGTGAGCGCAGAAAGTGTTCGTACACCTATGCTATTGAAACGAGAATGCCTGCGAAAAAGAAACAGAAAATTTAAGAAGTGTAATAACACACACAATATGAATAATGAAAACTAAGCTTTATGAATATATCAATAAAGGACCACAAAGACAAGTTTAATGGTCAGAAAGTAAATAAATTCCGTAGAAAGTGTATAGAGTAGACGCAAAAAGAGATCGTACACCTGACGTACGAATACGAAACAAAGATACCACAACTGGGGTTCACTAGTATTCACGTGAGTATACACCTCTGTATAGTATGACGAATAACAGAATTAGTTTAGTTGTGAATAGAAGTGAAAAAACTGCACGGTGGGCTGTCAAAATGGGAAGCAACCGAACAGAAACAAATGAGGAAACAAGAAAAGTAATTATTAAATTGCATAAGAAAGGTAAGTCTTTGAGAAAGATAGCAAACCTTGCAGACAGGCCTCGTTCAACAGTATAAACAATAATTGCGATGTATAATGTTTCTATCACTGTGCGAAAAAAAAAAAAAAAACTGGAAGACCAAGAGTGTTGAGTGAACAAGATAAACGTTACATTATTAGGGAAAGAAAAAAGGTTTCGAAAAGTAGTGCTGTGCAATTGGCAACGGATCTGGAAACACGCGGTGTTAAAGTATCAGCCAGTACAGTGCGGAATATTTGCAGGGTATCATGGTCGGATAGCCAGGAAAATGTGAACAAGACAAATCGTATAAAGAGACTAAAGTTTGAAAAAGAGTATAAAGATAAGGGATCAGGCTTCTTTCTGGAATAGGATCATATTTTCGGACGAAAGTAAATTTAATCTTATCGCATCCAATGGGAGGCGTATGGTATGGCGCAAGGTGAATACATTGATGAATCCTCAAAACCTCGTCCCTAAAGTAAGACAGGAGGAGGGTCCGTGCTCGTCTGGGGTTGTATGAGTGCCTCAGGAGTGGGTCGTCTCCACTTTATCGATGGAGTGATGATCCACAAAGTGTATATTAACATATTAAAGGAAAATCTCCATACTAGTGCGCAGAAAACAATTTATTGTTCAACAAGGCAACAACTCCAAACATACAGAGGAAAATACTCGATTGTGGCTACTCTATAATACCTTGAAACAGCTTCGCACACCTCCCCAATCCCCAGACATGAACCCCATAGAACATCTATGGTCTGTTCTGGAGACAAGAATCAGAAGGCACAGCTTCTCTACTAAAGAAGGACTGAGAAAAGCTATTCAAGAAGAATGGGACATAATCAGTCCCGAAGCTACAGAACTACGAACTACTACAGGTGAAATCAATGCCACGAAGACTACAGACAATCATTAACGCACAGGGTAATCCCACAAAATATTAAATAACGTAATATACTTTATAAGCATTAATTCAATCATAAGTGTACGGTGACTTTTTGCGTTTACAAAAAAGGAATTCTCTCTTTTCTTCTGAACAAAACAGTGATTGTGTTTGTTTGGCCTTTCTCTTGTATATAGAAATAAAATGTATGAATGTGTAGTCTTAATTCTGGTTATATATATATTTTCCACCTCCCGTTCTCATGCTAGCTGTTTCCAATATAAAGTATGCACGGTGTACGAACACTTTCTGCGCTCACTGTAGGTATGTTGACAATAAGCGAATGTTATTAGAATATTTGTTGAGATTTCTTTTCCTTCACTGCGATTCGCCTGGTTAAAAAGTAATTTGCAGTGCTTTGGAGCAGCTGCAGGTGGGAACGCGATAATGTTTGAGACATACCGGCGACTTTTTTCTGTGTGAAAATAAGACCTTCCTCATAAAGCAGTAAATAACTGCAGTAACAATTGTCTACGTAAGTGATAAAGACATATCCAACTACAAGAAACTAATACAGTATATATATTCATTATTGTGTTTCTCTTTTAACAGCTACTAGCTAGGGATGGCCAATTCCAGTATTTTTACTTTACGGAATCCGGAAAGTAAAATCGGAAAAATTCCGAATTTTTTCTAAATTCCGGATTTTTTCCGAATGTCGGAATTTATCTGAATTCCGGAATTTTTCCGAATTCCGGATTTTTTTCTGAATTCCGGAATTTTTCCGAAATCCGGAATTTTTCCGAATTCCGGATTTTTTCTGAAATCCGGAATTTTTCTGAATTCCGGAATTTTCCCGAATTCCGGATTTTTTTCCGAATTCCGGAATTTTTCCGAAATCCGGAATTTTTCCGAAATCCGGAATTTTTCCGAAATCCGGAATTTTTCCGAATTCCGGAAAGTAAATTTTTCGATTCCGGAAAACAAAATTTCCGGAATCCGGATTCCGGAAAATTTTGGCCATCCCTAATATATATATATATATATATATATATATATATATATATATATATATATATATATATATATATATATCCCCATCCCCAATTGGCGGGGCTGATTTTGGATTTAAAACGGATCGAAAGTGTCACTCTTCATCTGAATGATCCCGAAAACTATAGATTAGACACTAATATATAAGGGAAGGCGTTGTACCTGTGAACACTTTGAGTCTTCGAAATTTTGGTGCTAATATTCAGCAGTTTTTTCCCAATTTTTGTCGTATATTTGAAATGCCATCTCTTTGCTATCAGATAGGATGATTTTTAAACGTGTTACATAATTACAGTAGCTGTTATAGGATATAATAAGAACACATTATGGTCATGTATCATTGAACATACCCTCTTGTACCTTTGGTCAAAGTGATAATTACAACGTTTCTGAGGCAATAATATAAAAAAGCCGCAAATATTAATAGTTATAAATTGCAATAAAAGGTTTAGCTACAAAAAGTTCCCCAGAATTGAAATTTTATTAATTAAATTAAAAATTGAAGAGAAGTTCTAACAAAAACTTGTGAACAATAAAGTTGGGCTTATACAACTCTTAACATTATGTTATATAATAATGCGAATGTATAGAAACTACTTAAAATTATAATTAATAACTTTATATCCGAACCTAACCTATATAAAATATATCAATTGTTTTAACTACTTACATTGTATAGCTTTAAACAGTATTATTTATCGTTCAAAGGTACACAATGCATTAATGTTCATAGGTACAAGAGGGTCACCATTACGAAAAAATGTTCTCTACTAGCTTAAATATTGGACAGAAGTTAAAAGTAAAAATATTACTATATTCACCAATGATTCTACCCCAAGTTTGGACAAATAAATATCACAAGTTGGGAAAACCGAAGAGCACAAAACTCAAAAGGTAAGGACAAAAAATCTTCGTTCTGGGGGTGAAAAAATTAAAAGGAATATTACTCGGCACAACACACAGTAAACAACAGCCAAACGCGTTTGTACTGCTGTTTTTTATTTAATCTTTCAAACGAATTTGGATCACTGCACCTAGATAGCTCTGAATTCGAAAAAAGCACAGGTGTTCAAAGGTACAAAGCCTACCCCTATATTATATATATATATATATATATATATATATATATATATACATACATTAAGATAACTGGTATGTATTGAAAGAACGCACACATGGCAATGTTCTTACTTCCACGTTCCTTAGTTCATTCAGCTAGTTCCTTAACACAGCCATTATGCTATCTTAACATCATCCAACAGCGGCTTTGTATCAACCTGGCATCGCCAAATCTATGACAACCGTAAAACCGGAAGTTTTAACTTCAAATAACATGTCAAAGTGGTACTCATTCTGGAGCTCTTGGTTCGTGTTAGAATAGTGTTGTATTGACTGTTTTTTTTTTTTTCGTGTAAGTTGATGATGCAAAACTAACCCTTAGTAGACATCACTTCTACAGTGTAAAAAATCGTTGTGATATTTCAACGACATGCCTATGCGTTGAAATATAACACAAACAGATGGTTAGAACAACTCACTCTCCATTTGGAATTGTGTCTCAAATGCCAGTAGTTGAAATGATATACAGTCTGTGCGTAGAATTAACACAAATGTAGAATCTTCGGTGTTGTTTTTGCTGCATGATTGCCAAATATGTTGGACATCTAATTATAAAGGTTTATGTACAGAAGCTACAGACAAACACAGTAGAAAGAAATACTTAAACAAATCCAGGATTCAGAAAATTTCAACATGTAAACCGCGCGATGTGTTCTCAATTGTTTTAAAAAATGATTCTGTAGAAATATGTCAACAGCGAGAAACAAACCACATTACTGTATCATTACTACACTGCATAGAGCTCACCAGTCAACACCGGGGATTGTGTTACAAAAATGGCGGAAAACAAGTAGAAATACTATTAAGAAGCATATTATAAGAATATAGGTAAGAATTTCCCATCATTCTTGAACAATATGGTGAAGGTTGTGTTTCGCACCATCAAAAAATACATCACAATAAATGATGGGGAGAACGACAAAAATTTTTATGAAGATTCTCTAATTGAAGGTAAGTGTTTTGTGGTTTACTATTCCTATTTTGGATATTATTTATTTTGTGCCCCAAATCACTTGGTAGTGACTCTGGCTCACTTAGTAGTGACTATCACAATAGTGAATTACGTACAACTGTCATATACAAAAATTTACTATACATGTAAAAAAATACAACACCGTACTAATATTCGTGCGAAACCATACGTACCACAAGCTTTTCCAACATACGAAAAAGGATTACATCAACACCGCACACGGAGTTATTTCAACATTGACATGGGTGTCACAGTAACACAGATGTGGAACCTGCTTTGTAAAACCCTTTGGTATTGCGCACTAGTACCAAAAACGCACTAGTATTAATATGGTAGTCTGACCTTGACTATTAATACAAGGGGTGTTGAATTTATAACCGCTACCAGGTTATAGAAGTATTTTTGTGGACGCTCTGTATATTTCGTGAAGACAATGATTATTTTTTTCGATTTATACTTAAGTTCTTTCTTCGGTGGGAATTGTTTCCTTCCCACGCAACTGGACAAAGAAGTCTCTCATTGTTTTTTCATATATATATATATATATATATATATATATATATATATATATATATATATATATACATATATATATATATATATATATATATATATATATATATATATATATATATATATATATATTTAAACATTGCTTTTTGGTGAGAACATTTCAGTGAGCGACAAACCTTCTCAGTTATTCCCCCTGACTTATTACTATTCACCGTATATATATATTTACTGTTATTTGGAACTTAATTAAGTGCTTTCTTTAATCATTCATGGAAATACTAGCTGACCAGACATTCGAGTGACCAGAGTGACGCCAGTCACATTTCTTTTGCAGTTCCATATCTGTACTTTCTCACGACCGAGTTATCGCAATGACTCGTGCATCGTGGCCAGTAGACTAAAATTAACATAAATTATTTTCCGTATTCTGTTTGTATGTGCATACAGGTGATTAGCTGAGTGGTTTTTAGAATGAACTGCCAACACTCTTCAGTCAACCATTGCAGCTCTCATCTTGAACTTTTGAGCTCGGGGAGTTTAACTCCGGTATTGTGTGCAGGCAGCACGCACGTTGATTCTGGAATTAAGTCTAACTTTGTGTTAAGGGGCACAAGCTATTAGCCGGCGAAGGACGTTTTCTTACGACTAGCCCCAACTAGTGAAGTTCCAGGTTCACAAACCTTGTGCGCCTAAAAAGTTATAAACATTGGCATTCTACTTTGGAGGTTTTCTTTTTTTAGTTTGCTTAAGACTCATTTTAACGCTTCAGAATTTTTTGGCGCAGCGACTGGATTTTCACGTGGGATTATCCCGGCAACTTTTCTCCCATTGCTAATCTCCCAAGTGCGTCAATGGTGTGAGAGAAGCATTTATAGTGAAATTTCAAACATAATCTCTTATATATAAAGGGCTACAGTGCATTAAAAAGACAAAGTGTGATTTTCGTAATGAAGATTATTATACATATTTTGTGTTAAGTGTTGTTTTAATTTCTCTTCGTTATTTTTTTTATATAACAGTATTCTAATAAATAAGTATAGTGTTATTTAATCCAGTGTGTTTTCGTTGTTTGTGTGAATGATGTTTGTGTGCGTTGCGGTCTGGATGACCGTCTGGTCGTCCCTGAGGTTTTCGGGACAAGACCTCCGAACCTCTCGGCTCCTAAAGCTAATCTCATCATTGAGACCGACGAGCGATTTGTAAACAATTTGTAACACCTTCTTGGGAGGTCCTTTATCGTCCTATCCAGGTAATTTCAGGTCTCAGCACAATACTTATTGGCAGGACCATGGAGGACAGAACCACAAAGAGCAACCCGAACACGAATTGGTTATAAATAAAGTTCAGCCCGAATAGTGACCCGACACCCGGGTGGTTACAAATTAACACCAAAATAGTGTTACTTATATGGCTTTGACCTTCAATTATGACACACAGATGGTGTGTTGAAATAATAAGAAACTGATGTTTAAATAACACAGAGTGTTTTATATTGATACTTGATATGGTGTAATATTAACACAAAATAATTCACACACAACACACTGTGTTACTTTCTTCGTGTTGCAACAACACCGCCACATAGTAAATCTCAGCACTTTTCTCCACACTACCGACCCTGACCTGGTGACGAATCAACACCGAAAATACTAACGAATTTAACACCGGTTGTATGTTAAAAACGTAACATACTTCCTGCGTTAAACACTAACACCACGGGGTCTGTGTTGAATTAACACCGAATAGTGGTAGTCACGCTGGAACCACTGCTCTGTGTTAAAATTGAGCCGAATTAACACAACCATTTTTTATTGTGTACACATTCTTTCTTACCTTTAGATCCTCTGGAATTTCCTCCGTTACTACAAGTGTGGCATTTACTTCGGCATTCTTCTTATCAACCATTTCTATATTTGTGTCTTTGAATACTAGGGTACCTTCCTCTGCTCCATCGCATGGACGAAATTCATTCAAAGTTACCATTATAATCTGTAGTTAAATATAAAAAATGTGTGAGTTTCACTAACTTTAAAACAGGTTTCCTTTAAATCGCACCCAATATTTTAAATATCTAATAGAAATTTACACAGAAAACAATAATTGATCTATAAGTAATCTTTCTATACACTACTTTTTGGTGCAAAAATTGAGAGAAAATAAAAATAATAGTGATGTGTTCTAGGAATTACAATCTCGTTTGACTAATAACAATGTTCTTCTATTGCTTTTATGGCTATGTTCCTTTAATGTTAATTTTAATGTGAATGAAGTTAAATCTTACCAGAGATGATTCCATACCGGGACCAAGTACCTCGGAAAAACCTATATATCGTCTGAAAGCTCTTCCTGTGAGAAGTACGAAACAGTTTTCAAATCACGGGCAAACCCACAATCTGACCCTATAAGGGGTCAGTTTGTTAGTGCTTGTGACCCTATGTATGGCATATTCGACAAAAGTAAAAATGAATGTTACGATACATTACGCGGAATAGTATGAGCCCATTGTGTTCCTTTTTGACTCATTGCTAGAACGTGATTCGGGAAAGAGTTTGATATCACCTTGAACCCCGACCTAACCATTTGGTTAGTGTTGCCAACGAATTGTAAATACAACGTAACAGATGGTTTGTGTAAGACCGGATATATCCATGAAATGTGGCATACACATCATTCGTCACTAGAGAAAATATATTATGGACGTATTCCTCTCCCGTATTCGGTTTATTAGTGTTGCCAACCAAATGTAAAAATGAGTAGTTGTAAATCAAGTTCGGTACGATGAAACGATTGTTCGCCATGCTTGGCAGAAACATCACACGACACTATAGAAAAAAAGTCGTTGAGTCTGACCGTCTCCCAACCATTCCAGATTGTCAGTGTTGAAGATAAGCATATACGTCACAATGTTCAAAATGATGTGCGTATCATTGAACGAATATATAACAAATGTGGCAGATGCAGCATTGGACAGTGGAAAACATTGTGAGTGTCCCCGTTTCCTAATCACCCCAATGTGGCAGTATTGCCATCCAATGCGAATATTCAAGATTTTCGCAAGAATTATACAGCATTGGCGGACATAATTAAACAGTGGCCCATACTAGGGTTGTAGTATGTTAGTGTGAACCCACAACCACGTGTTGTCAGTTATGTCTGCCAATGCAGTAGACTTCATGCGAAAATCTTGAATGTTCGATTTGGTTGGCAACACTCCACACTAGGGTGCTTGGGAGACTGGGGCATTCACATTGTTTTCCATTGTGCAATGCTGCTCTGTCACATTTGTTATACATTCGTTCATTGTCACGCACGCCATTTTCAACATTGTGATGTTAACACTTATTGGCAACACTGACAATCTAGAATGGTTGGGAGACGGTCACGCTCAACGATTTTTTGCTATAGTGTCGTGTGATGTTTCTGCCAAGCATGGTGAACAAACGTTTTATCGTACGGAACCTGTTTTACAACTATTCATTTTTATATTTGGTTGGCAACACTGACAAACCGGGGGCCTTGGGAGAGGAATACGTCCATAATATATTTTCTCTAGTGACGAATGATGTTGATGCCACGTTTCATCGATATACATCCGGTCTTGCACAAACCATCTGTCACGTTGTATTTACAATTCGTTGGCAACACTAACCAAATGGTTAGATCGGGGTGCAAAGTGATGTTATCAAACTCTTTCCCGAATCACATTCTAGCAATGAGCCACAAAGGAACACGATGGACTCAGACGATTCCACGTAATGTAACGTAACATTCATTTTTACTTTTGTCGAATATGCCATACATAGGGTCACAAGCACTAACAAACTGACCCCTTATAGGGTCAGATTGTGGGTTTGCCCGTGATTTGAAAACTGTTTCGTACTTCTCACAGGAAGAGCTTTCAGACGATATATAGGTTTTTCCGAAGTATATTGGTCCCGGTATGGAATCATTCCTAGTTAGAAGATAATTTTACAGGAATGTTAAACATTAGAGGCTCATGTATGGTTAAGAGATTCATGTATGTCAGAAACGAATAATATCAGTAATTAAACATGTTGAATGATATGATTATAGACTCTTTTTTATTACTTTCAGGGTCAATGGTGCAATGTTATTATTCTGAATGTACATGCCCCTACAGAAAATGAAAATGATATGACGGACAGTTCTTACGAAGAAGTAAAATATGTATTTGTCCAACACTCGCGATACCATGTGACAATTGTATTAGGGAATTTCAATGCGAAGATAGAACGAGAGGATATTTTCAAATTGATTATAGGGAACGAAAGTCTACATAAGGAAAGTAATAGCAATGACGTTAGAATCGTGAACCTTGCAACGTCTAAAAATCTTATCGCGAAGAATACAAAATTCACACATTGTGATATACATAAACTGCGTAGCAGAACATGTCTCAATCTGCGGTGTGATCGCAGAAAATTTGCCGCGCCTGTGCAGAATAATTGCCAGAGGATAAAAAAAAATAGCCAACAAAAAGTATGGAAACATGCCTACTATGTGTAGATGTCTTAAATGAACGGTCTACTCGCATAACTATAATTTGAACTGTTTTTTTTCTTTTTTTTTACGTCGCGTAAAGCGTATTTTTAAGAATCTCAAGTGTTTATTCTGCAGAAAATTTTTGCAGAATTCCTGCAGAAAACTTTTGACTTACAAAAGCTCATCGCAGAAAGACAAAGAAAGTTTTGCCATCGGGTACATAACTATACTTGTACCTCAACAGATGGAAAAAACACATAACTAAATCGACTACGTTTCATTAGATAGAAGATAGTCTAGAATAATTTATGTTCGGTATTTTAGTGAAGCTAACTCTGACACTTATCATTACCTGGTACCATTGATTATCGTTGAACAACGTTAATTTTCAGCATCTGAAAACTGAGAACTTTAATTTAAAGGAATTAGAGGAGGATCAGTCAAGAGATCGAATACAAGATTAAAGTTTCAAATGGAGTTTCGACTTTAGAAGATTTGGAATGCACTAGTGTTGAGATACTTGGGTTAAAATAAGGTATACCATTAACAAATTAGCAAAGGAAAAATTAGGTTGCGCACAAATACGCAGGGTCAAACTATAGTTTCATCAGGAATGCCCTGAACTAGCAGAGAAGTGAAATCAGGCGAAACTGCGTTACCTACAAGGTCCGAACAGAACTGCACAAAATTCCACTGATATCAGGCGGAAAACTTAAAAAAAAAAAAAAAAAAAACTTTTAGAGCAGAGAAATGTAGTTTTCAGAAGGCTAAAATTGTTAAACTTTAAGATAATAGTAAAAACGAAAATATTCGGTACATATGTAAAGGCATCTATGAATTTAAGAAAAACAATCAACCTCGCGCTTACACACTAAGGAAAGGGAACAGCACAATTATTATGAATACGGATAGAATTTTAAAAAATAGAAAGATTTCTCTAACAATTTGCACAACATGCAGCCGAAAAATAATGCACGTATAGAAAGTGAAATGCACATACTATAACCAAGTCGAACAGAAAAAGAAATTGCTATGAAGAAATTAAGGAAACTCAAATATCGGGATGTAGATGAAATTTCTGCTGAAATAATTTGACTGGAGACGAGAGACAAATTCATTCTCCTTATCTGGAACAAGGATGAGTTGCCACAAGAGTGCAAGGAATCATTCATTGTCTCAGTTCACAAAAAATGTGACAAAACTTATTAAAATAATTATTGAAACACCTTTCTTTTGTCAACATCACATAAAATCCCCTTAAACATACTGTTAAGATAATTGACTCAACTCGCAGATGAAATTATTGGAGATTATCAATGCGAAGTTCGGCACAATGAGTAAATTATCAAGTAAATATTAATTTCGTCAAATTCTTGAAAAGAAATAGAACTACAATGCTGCGGTACATCACGATTTATTGATTTTAGAAAGACTTAGGATTCTGTAGTTGTAATACTCGCCCTTGAGCTTACAGTTTTTTTTCTTATTTGCGCAACATATTATACATATAGTTCACGAACGCATTCCTGAGAACACACGAGAACTAAACAAAACTTGGCCCAGTAAATTTACTAAAGTCGCCACCGCAGCAACTCGCCACGGAAAAGAAGAAAAACGCAATTTCCAAAGTTCGTGTGGGCACAGGAGTATACAAAGACGATATACAGATCACATCGTACGGATTATTATTGTTTCCGAAACGAACTTAGCCACAGCTAAGAAAATATAGACTAATTAATATACCAATTGTAGAAATAACTTAGTGAACACTGAAATGTAATTTACAGAACACTATATTGTAACATTAGATATACATGAAGAATTCAAACAAATTATTACGTATCATGACCAAATACAATTGAATCGAACCAGTAATGTTGAACACGGAATTAGTTCTGCTTTATATTTGCCATAGTATCATCATATACATAATTCCATTCCACGCATTACAATGTTTGAGTATATCTTTGAGGTAAGTAGTAATATTTAATAATATGTTTGAGGTTAGTATGTAAGCATTTCTCTTTCGTAGGCATAGTTGGCAGTAGCTAGTTTAGTAGTATCTGCAGGTATTTTAGGTTAGGTTCTTAAGTGTTTCTTTATTGATATATCGTACTGTATTTCTTTACAGACGTTTCGTCGAGGTGATACGATTCCAAGCACCACTAATTCCTTCTCTTTATTACAGGTTAGTATATTTTATTTCAGTTTCTTTATTTTTTTTCTTTTATCATCGTAGACTTTAATATATAATATTTCTTTATCATTCATTATAATTCATATTTCTTTCATAATAAATTAAATCGTATTTTATCTTTCATTTTAATACGTTCGATATATAAATATATATTCACCATTTCCATAAAATCTTTATTTAATTCTTTATTTATTTAACAGATATATTTTCCTTTTCAGAGGTAAACCTAGGATGATGCTGGCCGTATTATTTCTACTCGTCGAAACAGGTGAGCAGGTATTAACTTTACCTATTAAGAAACACCATTTCTTTGATAAGAATATATCGCTAACATATACGTGTTTTTATTCGATATCACTATATATCAATAGTTGACCTCTCGCTTACTTCTTAAACCTCATAAACAACAAAATAATGATTATTGCGTGCTGACATTTTGTTTATGTTGTTCGTATCAAATTTCTTCATTGATATATAAAAAGACCATGATGGTATTGTAAATAAATACATCAAATTTTGTTATGTATAAATATAAATTAATAAAAGTACTGAGAATTTTGAAGAGAATATGTTGATATATTAAATTATTTAAATTATAAGCATTATCATTTGTAGTGGCTGAGTGGACTTTTGGGGTTTAAAAATCCCCAAATCACTAGCCTTCCTAGTGATAATTCATTTTAGTTATTTCGCACTTTACAAAACTAAATATACAATATTTGATAAATAAATGTTATGATTTTACCTTGTAAACAACTTGTTAGAAATAAATATCGATTTTACTTATAAGTTTTCCAGAAAATATGAAATATCTTCGATGAAAATCCTTATTATTTTTTCAAAAAGCAAACTTCGTTGTGTATGATTTAAATGTTCTTCTTTTCTTCTTGAGCAAGTACCAAAAACTTCAATCCTTTTCGCCAACATTGAATATTCCAAAGTAATATGTGTATATGAAAATTTGGGTACAGATTGAGAATAAGATAGATATTACATAAACGTGAAATAATTAAAGTTAAGTCAATAATTGCAAAACAAATATAAACTAAGCGTAACGAAGAAACAAAGCAAGAAACAAAACTTAAATTAAACAAAATAATCTGTAGTGCTTTGCTGTCATTGCGGGGCACTACATAGTGACGGAAACGTATTACAATATTCTTACCATATGTGTAACATTGAATATGTGCAATTAAATAAGATGTGTTTAAATGATTTCTAAAATAAATTCCGAGTAGGAAAGTATTTGCTCACGAGCTCTCACGTCAAGAACGGCCTCAAACAAGAATGTACATTATATCCACTATTATTCAACTTTGTTCTAGAATACACTATAAGGAAAATCAAAGTAGCAAAAAAGCCTAAAATTGAATGGTACTCACTAGGTTATGGCTTATACTGATTATGTAAGCCTCATAGGAGATGATATGAGGGTAATAGAAAGAAATACAGAGGTTTTGTTAAACACCTGTAAGGACATGGCTTTAGAAATTTAGAAGTAAATGCAGAAAGAAACTAAATATACGGCAGTTTGGTGTGACTGCAACCTGTAAGTTATGGATACACTAAAATATTTAATACATTCGACAAAGTGAATACTTTCAAATGTCTGGGATCAACATTAACAAACTAAAACCATATTCACAAAGAAATTAAATATAGACTAAAAGCAAGGAATTTGTCATTATTCAGTCCAATATCATTTGTCTGCACGAATTCTGTCGGGGAATCTGAAACTTAAACTATATAAAATGATAAGTATCTCTGTTGTGCTGTACGATTTTGAAACACGATCTTTTACTTAAAGGGAAAACGCAGACTTAAAGTATTTGAAATAAAATCCCAAGAAGAATAGTTTGACCAAAGGCGGATGGGAATGGTGGGTGGCGGAAACTTCATGACGAGGAACTTCATAATCTATACGGTTTACCTAACAGTGGTAGAATGATTATGACTAGGAGTCTCAAGGGGATAGGTCACGTGGATAGTGCAAAAAAGGAAAAACTCTTTCAAATTTTGTTACTGAGAACCCATCGGGAAAATATTATAAGGAAGACTTAGGCACAGATAGAAGGACAATATTAACATAGACCTCGCAGAAATAGGAATACAAAGTAAAACTGGATCCAGTTGGCTAAGAAGAGAAGTCAAAGGCAGCTTTTGTGAATGTGACATTTAACTGCTTGATTTCATAGAACATAAGAGTTAGTTTTTAATATGGTTAGCATGACCAATTATAAAGTTGAAAAGAAGTTAGTTTAATTATTTACGAAATATTAGTATATGAAGTTATATTTGAATTATTTTGCTTTTTGTGTTGGACTAAGGACACAATTAGTGATGATAAAAATTTTATATAGTTTTTATAAAGAAGGTTTCGTGACAGAATTCGTGAAGACAAATGATATTGGACTGAATAATAACGAATTCCCTGCTTTCAGTCTATATTTAATTTCTTTGTGAATATGGTTTTAGTTTGTTAATGTTGATCCCAGACATTTGAAAGTATTCACTTTGTCGAATGTATTATTTAATATTTTAGCATTTTTATAAAGTTCCATAAGTTTCTTACTAACAACAATAAATTATCAATGAACTATACTGTTTATTTTTGTAAATTTTGCAAAATTACAAATTGACTTACAAAGAACATCCCTAGATCTATTCCGGAGTTTAATAGTAGGCTTTAATATTAAAAGAACAGTCTATGGGTTGAATGCAAGAACTAGGTAAGTCCAGTTTGGGGGAATTTTTCAGCAGCTGCCTGTTTATTGTTCTGAATTCAAGATGAGCACTTATGTAGGTACCTCCTTTCCTTTATAACACAGAATATAATCATCACATGATTCTTGCACACAATGTAGAGTAATCTTTTCTTACTGGAACATGTTAAAATCTCAAATTCGTTTAAAATGGACCTACATGGTTCTTGCATCCAACCCTTCAATCAAATAATATCCTAAACGGTATTGTATAATGTATAAAGGCAAATGGTACTGTGTAGTCTCTAGATCACTTAGTAGAAGGATACATAAAGAATTATATACTTTATATTAATAACTATAATAGACTCTGGCATCATGCCGTAGTTTTCAGTATAACAGGGAAAGACTGAATTGATGCTTTCCTTGTATACGAAATAAAAGATGTTAAGTTGATGAGAAGAATGTCCTCTAAGAGGAGAAACTTTTCAAATTATCTACTGCGTCTACCCTATGGAAAACTAACCCTAGCTAGCATTGCAAGTCGGCCAAGCTTGTATTAAGCTTGATTGGAAAGTTTGCAAGTATGCCGCAAGACTGGATTCCGGTAATGAAGGTATATCCTATATGGGGGCAACCTTGCATTCAGTGTTCCATTCAAGCTTGACGGAAGCGTTTTACGCTGGCGACAAGTCAATAGCCAATGAACGGTCAGAGATGCTAAGAGGCTGTGCGAATGGTCTAAAGCAATGCTTGCAAGTTCAACAAAAGGCAGATTTTATGAAAGCATATGTTGAAAATGCAAGCCTAGAAAGCTAAAAGCCAAGCACGAGACAACTCTCCGAAAGCTTTCTTGCTACTTGGGAATGAAAAATAGCTATTGAAAAGAGGCACGGGAAAGTGCAGATTTATATTTTCAGTGCAAAGAAAGTTGCCAATGAAAGACGAATAAACTTTGGAACTCGTAATATTTTCTTTTATAAAGTAGTATTGCGAAAATTATCTAATAAACTATAATTTCAATGTTCAGATTCATAACAAAATAATGGTTAAAAATACTGTAGTTTTCTAAAACGAATATAAAAATAAAATATCTTTAGGACTGAAACAAGTCTCTATTTATATATATTTGCAATAAATAAATAAATAAAATAAAGAGAAGAAAAATGATGTCAATTTAACTAAATGCGTACGACTTGCATTTTACTGCAGTGAACTGTAAGGCTTGTATGCTAATTGTACAGTTTTATTAGCGATTAACTAAAACAAAATTGCAAAAATCAGACATCAATCGATAAATGTCTCTAAGTAGAACAAAATAACGTGCGCCAGTGTAAACGCTCATGAGTAGGTTTCGAGAAAATTCAGAAAAAACAATTTCTTTTGAAAATTAAAATAAGTATGCTGATCAAAAAACCCTCCACCTACTAACGTAAAACTGATACTAAAATGTACCTTCATGAAGCTCCATTACAACACTAGCAAGATAATGTTGCGTAGTGTGATTAATGAGATACGGGTCAAAATTATTATTATTAAGTCTTAAACTTAAGAATAACGCATTATCTGGAAGGTAACCTTAACATGACATGGGAAAAGCTTCCTAAACGGATCACAAGCCCAAAAAGTGCCTCGGAGGCACCCTGTGTAGAAGGCCCATGCCCTTCTCCATCATCTGCATATCGAAATGCAGATGAGGGGCACATTTAAATATTGATATGTAAATATATATATTTTGTGGTAAAATTAATTGCTTATTAGTAGCATATTCATTGCATATTAATTAGTTATTATGAGTAAAGATATGTAAAACACTTAACATAGTACGTAAATATTAATACAATATTGTATTATATTGTATTTGTTCAATTGTGTTTATTCCTTTTATAGGCTTGTTATAGTGGTTTTTCGGGTTGCATCTAATTACCAATTCTTTGTATAATGTATATTAAAAAAAGGGGATGAAGGAAGAATTATATTAATATTCATATACAATGGAAAAATTAAAGAAGAAATTGGCAGATTCCATAGGAATCATGCATGCATTTTAGTATGTTGGAAGACAGAGCTAGCATGGACAGAAGTTTTTTTTCCGACTTCGTGTCGCCCAGTCTTCAAGATGTGGGGTCTACACAACTCATCATGTATAGAAATCACCAGAAGAAGGAAAAGTAAGAATCCTTATACACAGGAAGTAGCCTACAAACTTCCTTAGTGGAACCATGCTGAAGTGGATACACTCGGTAGAAACACATCATTTGTATTGTTTCAAAAGTCATAAAATTTTTCACTTCTACATGCGAAATTCTAGTTTTCTATAGGTGTGATTTTCTATGTAGCGAGCTCTAGCGTCACTTCCACCCCCCACTGCACCCAGGACCGGTAATCGTCAGCCAGCGAACCTTTTGCTTGTTCCCAAGATGCAACACCATTTTAAAATGTTTACTTTGTTTTGACTTATTTTCTATGTGTAATATTAATATTTACGTACTAAGTTCAAACACGTTCTTGGAAATACCGTCAAAATTCCTGATTTATTTTATCATCGTGATCCCTACTCGTACAAGACGTTTGGATCTTGTAATTATCAAAAAGTAAGAATAAATAAATAGGTTTCCTCTATCTCTCTCCATGTAAACATGGTTGCCATTGCAGCAGACAGCTTGAAGGGCGGCCGCAGGAAATTGGGCTGACTTCTGCTTCTAGGAGAGATGACAGTGTATGAATAACATATCAATGTATTGTATAAATATTGTTCTTTATTTCTGTGTATTTTAATATGTAATTTTCTTTTCCATAAGTGTGAAATAAGTATGATAAACCATTTGTTTATATAAACTCTCATAGATTTCTGCTAGGTGCAGAAAGTTTCAAACTTATCCGTCAGGGGCATATAGCAGCACCTGTCAAAGAGTTGAAGGGTTGGTTTTGCCACCAGAAGCAGCTGAACTGGTGTTTTGCAGAAAAGACCACCCGTAAGATAGCTGAAGGGACAAAAACCTTTGTCAGAGACTCTTGACGAAGCGAGTTTCTGCGTTTCCTGGTTTTTGTCGATAGATATACTTGTTTTAGGGAGAAAACAAGAGGAGTTCGTTCTTAGATTCAGAGGTGTTAACATGTAAGCTAGCGTCTCTTACTTTATCAGTGGCGTCTAACCCAGGAGTGTGTGGACATAGTCCCCGTGGATTCCTGTGAGCCATATTATAACTCGTGTGTGTGGTGAACTTATATTCTACATATCACTTCGAGTGTTTATAAGAATGTGTTACACAAAAGCACGTATCTGCAGTTTTGCATCGCAGACTTGCACTTAACTGCTGTTAATAATGGAGCTTAACCATTGACTTCATTTTTATAACTTTTACTTTTCATTATAAAGTGCTAACCGCCACGTTCAGATAAGAGCATATCTTATCCAAATCTCCACCAGTAAATATGGGGAAGCATTTTCTTTTTAATCATGCCAGTGACAATGCAAAATTAGCACATCTCTAGGAGAGATTGTTAACAAGGCCTGTATCGCCTATTACACAGAGCCTTCCTTGGACTTATGTACAAGGCTACAAGCATCATTTTGAATGGCTTCATGGACATTCTAGATGCCTACAGTGGGATACAGCATTATCCAGCCATTTAACGTAGTGAAGAACACTTACCCTCCATGGTGGAATAAGAATGTGGAAGGACTTGTGATGTGGATCTGGAACTGTGTGGGCTTTCAAGCATCTGTTTTAACTACAGGAATATTGCTACGAACTAGCGATGCTATTTACATATTTAACCATTTTTGTTTCTTTATTAATTTGGTGAAAAATATAAGAATTTGTGAAATTTATAACTCCTCTGAGACTGCTCAGAGACTATAAACTCTTCGAGAAATGAGGAGTTAAGATATCTGTATATATATTATATTTTTTTAAAAAGGTCAACCAGACCTTAAATTTTATCAACTTATCATCCTCTCCACTTTTGTTGTTTGGAATATAGAAAAGAAGTGTTGATGGTGTCTATATATATATATAATGATATATAAAAGTTGTGTAAGTG
This sequence comes from Thermobia domestica, assembly GCF_964235325.1. Classification (NCBI taxonomy): domain Eukaryota; kingdom Metazoa; phylum Arthropoda; class Insecta; order Zygentoma; family Lepismatidae; genus Thermobia; species Thermobia domestica. The sequence goes on from NC_137467.1 coordinate 124,249,897, forward strand.
TAAATAGTGGTGCACTACAAAAGGAAATAATGTGTGAGTTTATTGGAGTGAGTATACCTCAACAGCTTCCATTTTAATGTGTTTATATATTGGAAATAAACCATCATCTCTATCCAGAATCTGTGTTCAACTCAATTGCTGCAGGGTGAGTACCTACTGCTAATGAGAATGTTTTGTTTTCAGGAGGGTGATACAAGGGACCATTTTCCCTTGTTTTGTGTATGACTGACTGGCTCTCTGCATGGAGCCCAGAGAGAAATTTAATGCCCTAGGAACTATAATAACAATCATGAGTATAGTGAGCTCAAACACAGGCTGCTACCTGTAAGTTGTAACGTTTAAAAATTTTTTTCTTTTTTTTTCTTTTAACATATTTGGTAAACATTAAACTGACTCACTATAGTAGCGTCTTTGACCATGGTTGTTATGCAGCTAACCATGAGATCTGCTGTTCCATTATTCTAAATTTTTTTGCTCTACCGACATATTTAATGGAGTGGCGGCTCTTGCAGGAGAGAACCTTTATCTCCAAGAGGGAAGACATCAGTTTCAAATGTGTGTAATTTGCATTTTATTCAAATCTCTTGGTAAATTTGAATATTCCCAGCCACTCCACTTCATTTATTTGTATTTTATTTTGTGGTGGTGTTCTTAGGTAGTAGTTTTGTGGCTCTAGCTACCTGCACCTCACAAAAAAGTGGCGCCCCAGCTATTGGGCTGGATTTTCACGTGCTGTTTAGCCACTCACAGAAAAAGTGTCTACCCAGCTACAGGGTGATACTTCACGCTCTTGCGCCAACAAAAAGTGGCCTGTAGCGTAAAGGGCATTGAGTATACGCAATATACTCCCTGGTCAGCATACGATTAAAATTTTCGGTATATGTTTTTTTTTCTCTTCCCGAAATTTCCAAGAACGAAGGTGTCTTGTGTTGAAATTTATTTGTGTTCTGAATTTATTTGTGTTTATTTGTGTTTGAATATTTCGAATTGTATTAGAGAATTCAGTTTGTTTAGAACTTAGGGGGGAAGAAAATTTTGTATTACCGTTTTCCGATTTTAATGGTCTTAACGCGAGCACAAGCTCGAAAAGTTAAAATCATGGACAGAGAGTTCGTGAATGAAGAGTTCGGTCAGAGAGCTGACGAGCTCTCAGATGAGGTACTTGTTGAAGTACATAGTGAAAATGAGCGTATCATCAGCGTAGTGGGAGACGCTGACGTGGTAGAAACGGTCCCGCCAGTCACAGGTAGGGCACCGGAAGTACCATTGCGGGAGGAAAGGGAAGAAATCAGAGTAAATCAAAGCGAAGTTAGTCCAGCCAGTAACATAATTAGTGCTACGGAAAACATGAGTAATTTGAATATTACGGCCATGTTAGGAGAGATTTTGCTAAAAATGGAAGAAAATAGTAGAAGTCTAAGGGAAGATTTTGACGTAAAGCTAAAACAAAATGCAACGCATGTAGAAAACAAATTAGCAGAAAATGCAAAGGGTTTGGAAAAATTAGAAAAGAAATTAGAAGAGAGCTCAGCGAAATTAGACAGAAGGGTAGAGGCTGGCCTGGAGCAGGTACATAGAGAGACGAAGGACATGTATAAACGTCTCGAACAGGCCATAGAGTCCAGCAACGCTCGTCTCGAACTCCAGTTGGAGACTGTGAGTTCGAGACTAGAGCACAGCGAACGTGAATTGACCGAGCGGCTCGAGATCACCACCGTAGAGCTTAGGGGGGAGATTGAAGGTGCACGTGAAGAACTAAACTCACGCGTTCAGGAAACCACCAAGAAGTTAGATGAAAATTACTCTGATCTCACTGACAGTATTCAACAGGTCTCGTCTCGTGTCGAACAGACCACGATACACTTTAATAATCAGGTCAGGCGAGTGGAAGTGAGTTTCGCTTCCCAACTAGCAAGGCTCAGGGGAGAAATCGAACAGGAAACGCCACTCGAGGAGATTCGCTCAGAGTGCAACGGTAGCATCCAACAGATGCAGGATACAGTACAGGATGTTTGCACGCAATTGGAGAAGAAAATGGAGGAGTGGAAGAACTCCATCCAGAAGGAGGCAAGCGAGGTGATTGAGGGGAGACTCGCCAACATCTCTGTCTCCGCCACCCAAGAACGTCCTACATCTCCACACAACACCTCGAGTCGCGACCTGCCCGGTTCCCAACCTGGGTACCTTGCTGCTTCCCACGAGACAGACCCTGTTCCATCGACGTCTCGCTCATGTACCCATGAGACGAGACAAAGCCTAGCAACTGCGTTAGGACTGATACACAGAGATGTCACCCTGCCTGTGTATACTGGAAACGAGACAGAGACTGAAACTTTTAACTTTCTCCAAGATCTCGACCGGTATTTCGAGGTTACCGGAGTACCGAACGAGATGAGACTTAGTTTCATCCCGCGTGCGGTCCGGAACACCTGTTACCAATGGTTCCAGGTAAACCGAAGCAAAATTAACTGTTATGAAGATTTTGTATATGAATTTAGGAATTGTTATTTAAGCGAAGAGCGGCTGGCTACTCTAAGAGCGAATATTTTAACTTCCCATTTTGACAGCAGGGTACACAAATCCCCTGCAGAGTATCTGTTAGATTTACTGCATAAAAACAGTATTTTGGAACCCCGAATGTCAGATGCGACACTACTTAAGGTACTTCCGCGACATTTTCCCAACTGGCTATTTAGGGCAATAGTCTCTTCTCGCCCTAAATCCATTGCAGAGTTATTAAATATGGTCCAAGAGCTGCAGTCGTCGATGATAATCGCGACCAGTTCTACCAAACAAACCAGAGGAAACGGGTCAACATGCTCCAAGTGAGCATGGAAAATGAGGTACATAACCCCTCTGGCCATAGTGGTAAGCACGCTGTTCGAAAGAAAAACAGAACGAGAGAGAACCAGCGTCCTTATCAGAGACAGAGACATTCCAACACGAATCAAAACAACCACCAGCGCTCCCCGCCTCGCAACCAGAGCAGCGGAAGTGGGTCGTCTGGCTGGTCACGTGGGGGGAACTCCCACTCCACCCACAACAACGGTCGTGTAGCCCGCGGTAGGAGGGGCAGAATGCGCAGTACGGAGAGACAACGAGGAAATTCCTTTCGTCAAGAGGACGAGGAAATTCAATTACTCGAACGTTATGACCGGGCGCCCCCTTCTACCAGCCAAAACATAAACAATACCAGGACTAAGCAATCCTCTTCTCCTTCGTCACGAGAATGAGGATTGTCCGCATGTGCTTGGAACAACGGTAGGATGGGACTGGAGAAAACGAGTACACCCGAGTTGTCAAATTTAAATTCCAAGTATGTGCGACATTTAGAAGATAACTTAGAAAGTAGACATTTTGAGGAAAACTCTTGTGAAACCGCAGTAAAAGAAATTTTCGTAACTCAAGAAGAAAAGAATGAAGAAAATTGCAATTTTTGTTTTGCAATAAAGTCGAAGAAGCTCTTACTCTTGTACTCAGGACCATGGCAGATTCTCGCCGCCACTGGTCGGAACATGTACACACTAGGGGATCCAGCGACAAAAGAAGTCAAAATGACTAGAAATGCTTTTCTCTTAAAGCCATACATTTCTAGAGAAGACAAGGATCACAGTGGTACTGGTCAATAGAGATGAAACAGGTCACACATTGATGCATCTATTTTCCCGGATTTGACAACATGTGTAAATAGTGTTAGTGTTATTGTATATTCAGTGTATCAGCGTATTAGTGTATGTATGGGAACGTATGTCATTTATGTTATGTAATCTTAGAGAATACTGAATTCTCGATATTTAGCTTTTGAGTATTGATATTTCATTTATTATGTTTATTGTGTGTATTACTTTGCTTTTTTTAACCTTGGATGTATGTGTACTTATATTTTCAGGAACGAAAATGTGCCCTCTTTATGATCTACGTCCTGTACTAGAGAGTACAGCACCTAGAATCATAGGGGGGAAAACTGTAGAAGGCCCATGCCCTTCTCCATCATCTGCATATCGAAATGCAGATGAGGGGCACATTTAAATATTGATATGTAAATATATATATTTTGTGGTAAAATTAATTGCTTATTAGTAGCATATTCATTGCATATTAATTAGTTATTATGAGTAAAGATATGTAAAACACTTAACATAGTACGTAAATATTAATACAATATTGTATTATATTGTATTTGTTCAATTGTGTTTATTCCTTTTATAGGCTTGTTATAGTGGTTTTTCGGGTTGCATCTAATTACCAATTCTTTGTATAATGTATATTAAAAAAAAGGGGATGAAGGAAGAATTATATTAATATTCATATACAATGGAAAAATTAAAGAAGAAATTGGCAGATTCCATAGGAATCATGCATGCATTTTAGTATGTTGGAAGACAGAGCTAGCATGGACAGAAGTTTTTTTTTTCCGACTTCGTGTCGCCCAGTCTTCAAGATGTGGGGTCTACACAACTCATCATGTATAGAAATCACCAGAAGAAGGAAAAGTAAGAATCCTTATACACAGGAAGTAGCCTACAAACTTCCTTAGTGGAACCATGCTGAAGTGGATACACTCGGTAGAAACACATCATTTGTATTGTTTCAAAAGTCATAAAATTTTTCACTTCTACATGCGAAATTCTAGTTTTCTATAGGTGTGATTTTCTATGTAGCGAGCTCTAGCGTCACTTCCACCCCCACTTCACCCAGGACCGGTAATCGTCAGCCAGCGAACCTTTTGCTTGTTCCCAAGATGCAACACCATTTTAAAATGTTTACTTTGTTTTGACTTATTTTCTATGTGTAATATTAATATTTACGTACTAAGTTCAAACACGTTCTTGGAAATACCGTCAAAATTCCTGATTTATTTTATCATCGTGATCCCTACTCGTACAAGACGTTTGGATCTTGTAATTATCAAAAAGTAAGAATAAATAAATAGGTTTCCTCTATCTCTCTCCATGTAAACATGGTTGCCATTGCAGCAGACAGCTTGAAGGGCGGCCGCAGGAAATTGGGCTGACTTCTGCTTCTAGGAGAGATGACAGTGTATGAATAACATATCAATGTATTGTATAAATATTGTTCTTTATTTCTGTGTATTTTAATATGTAATTTTCTTTTCCATAAGTGTGAAATAAGTATGATAAACCATTTGTTTATATAAACTCTCATAGATTTCTGCTAGGTGCAGAAAGTTTCAAACTTATCCGTCAGGGGCATATAGCAGCACCTGTCAAAGAGTTGAAGGGTTGGTTTTGCCACCAGAAGCAGCTGAACTGGTGTTTTGCAGAAAAGACCACCCGTAAGATAGCTGAAGGGACAAAAACCTTTGTCAGAGACTCTTGACGAAGCGAGTTTCTGCGTTTCCTGGTTTTTGTCGATAGATATACTTGTTTTAGGGAGAAAACAAGAGGAGTTCGTTCTTAGATTCAGAGGTGTTAACATGTAAGCTAGCGTCTCTTACTTCATCAGTGGCGTCTAACCCAGGAGTGTGTGGACATAGTCCCCGTGGATTCCTGTGAGCCATATTATAACTCGTGTGTGTGGTGAACTTATATTCTACATATCACTTCGAGTGTTTATAAGAATGTGTTACACAAAAGCACGTATCTGCAGTTTTGCATCGCAGACTTGCACTTAACTGCTGTTAATAATGGAGCTTAACCATTGACTTCATTTTTATAACTTTTACTTTTCATTATAAAGTGCTAACCGCCACGTTCAGATAAGAGCATATCTTATCCAAATCTCCACCAGTAAATATGGGGAAGCATTTTCTTTTTAATCATGCCAGTGACAATGCAAAATTAGCACATCTCTAGGAGAGATTGTTAACAAGGCCTGTATCGCCTATTACACAGAGCCTTCCTTGGACTTATGTACAAGGCTACAAGCATCATTTTGAATGGCTTCATGGACATTCTAGATGCCTACAGTGGGATACAGCATTATCCAGCCATTTAACGTAGTGAAGAACACTTACCCTCCATGGTGGAATAAGAATGTGGAAGGACTTGTGATGTGGATCTGGAACTGTGTGGGCTTTCAAGCATCTGTTTTAACTACAGGAATATTGCTACGAACTAGCGATGCTATTTACATATTTAACCATTTTTGTTTCTTTATTAATTTGGTGAAAAATATAAGAATTTGTGAAATTTATAACTCCTCTGAGACTGCTCAGAGACTATAAACTCTTCGAGAAATGAGGAGTTAAGATATCTGTATATATATTATATTTTTTTTTAAAGGTCAACCAGACCTTAAATTTTATCAACTTATCAGGGGATGCGGCACAGGATCGACACGGCACAGGATCGACACGGCATACGACCGACAATTCAGCTCAGAAACCTGTTTCGGTCCTGTGCCGTGTCGATCCTGTGCCGTTTCGGTCCTATGCCGTGTCGATCCTATGCCGTGTCGATCCTGTGCCGTTTTGCTCTCACGCCGATGCTCTGAAATAATTTAACTTTTAATCATGTGCCTAAAAAAATAATATTTTTATTATCCGTTTAATCTTTGCTCTTACAAATTATAAACTCCTGTCGATTCTATGCCTGTGCAAGTTATATGCATAGAATACGTACGATCGAAACGGCATAGAGCCGACACGGCATAGGACCGAAACGGCACAGGATCGACACGGCATAGGACCGAAACGGCACAGGATCGACACGGCATAGGAACGAAACGGCACAGGATCGACACGGCACAGGATCGACACGGCACAGGATCGACACGGCGCAGGACCGAAACGGCATAGGACCGAAACGACGCACGATCATCCCCACTGCGTAGTATCTATAAAACCAAATATTTATTTCTCATAAAAGCAATCAGAGACCTGTCAATTGATTTTAAAATATAAGAATTATAAGATATTTACTATATGAATATTAATAATTGTGAGTGACAAAAGAATGATAGTGCTAAATGGACAAAATATAATTTCTTGTGTGCTTGGTCAAAAGCATTTCTATATGTATGGAATACTTATATTTATTATTATTATTATTATTATTATTATTATTATTATTATTATTATTATTAATAATAATAATATTATTATTACGTTTTAACTCGTTTTGAAATCATGGCCTGATTCCACTAGAAAGCGAAAGCCATGAGAAATGTAAGCTAAGTAGTAATATGGAATACTTTTAATGTTGCTCACTAGAGGAAACATGCTCGCATGTCTTCTCGTCTCGATATCGAGACCACAAGAGACTTTTTTAATAAGAAGCTCAGTTGGGAAGTAATAACTGAGCCGATGGCTCGAGCCGGCTCGCTTGGGGTGAACCATCGGCTCGAGCTGGCTTGGTTGGATGAACCATCTGCTCGGTTCGGCTCATCTGGGCCGAAGGCTCTTGCTGACACGGTTCGGTGAGCTGTTGGCTCGGCTCACTTCTCGGTTCGGGTCCATAGTGAGTGAGCTGTGAGCCCAGCTGCTCAAGTTGTTTACAATTGTAAACCCGGGCCGAACAGTTTTGAAGATATTTGGCCAGTGCCCTATAACTTTTAACAATGTTTGGCTCGAGCCCGAATACTCAACCTAAACCCTCAACCCAAATTCACAAGCTCGTGAACAATATCCTTCACTCCTAGAATTCAGGACTACCGAGGTTAGCAATCAACTAGTTTTTTAGTATTCAAACACAGACCGCGTTTCTTTCATGTTTAAACACAGTGTTGTTATAATTATAATTATAATTATTATTTATTATTATTAATAATAATAATAAAAGTTGTACTAGTAGTAGTACTAGTATCATTGATAACCTATATTGTCTATGCAAGATACTTGAAGAGAATACTCGAAGCTACAAACCAGATTTGGTTCGACTCGACCCGAATTCGAGTCGAGTTGGAGGAAATTTTTCGAATCGCGTTCAAAGATGTCTGTTTTTAGTCGAATCGAGTTTCAAAGAATACTCGCTCGTACTCACTCGTGCCCATCGTAGGATGACCACATTCTAACAATCGAAAAGTAGGACACAAGTATAATAGTACTGTATATGATATCTTACTGCGTCGGCAATACGCATATCATTATTTCAATTAATGTTAACCTTAAGTTAATGAACATTTTTGTTAAGAAGAAGCACTGAACAAAATTATTAAAGGAATTAAACACAACTCCAAATGCTTTGATGAATAACAAATTGGTTTATTTTATGAACGTACAGTCAAAGTTCGTGTTGGGCCAAATAATAATAATAATAAATTTCGAAGCGTGGTATTATTTTAAGAAATGAAAGAAAATTTAGACCGGCACAAAGGAACTTCTATTTAACTTGGTTAGCATCACTGTCATAAGTTCAATAAGAAACCTTTCCTACTTTACCGATATCTCAACAAGGCCTTCTCAGTAAAAGCGATGTATTGTAAAAAATGGTTTGTTGATTGTTCTCCATCCCTAGTCTTCTGAGGAGTGTTAAAAAACACAGCGGTTCATCATTCAGGAAAAGAGTGTGTTTGATTCAAAATATTGTGAATAAAGAATGAAACATTAAGATATTGCAAATAAATTAACTCTGGACATTTCGCAGGACATTTTAAAGAAGAAGGATATTTCTCGATTTCCTAGACATCTTCGCAACACGCAGGACAGCTCTTTGAAAAACAGTACTGTACTGCGAAAATCAGTACGTCTGGTTACCCTAGCCCATCCCTACGAGTAACGCAGTATGGCATTTTAGCCAATGTTACCTTATATGAAAATATTCATAACTTATAGCTGTCAAGTAAAAATGTGTCCTTGCATTTACATAAAGCAATTCAGAAAGGGCAATAATAATAATAACAATAATAATAATAATAATAATAATAATAATAATAATAATAATAATAATAATAATAATAATAATAATAATAATAATAATAATAAAAGCGATAGTAATAGTAGTACGGAAAATTGAAGTGATAACATTTGTTCACATATTCTAAGTTTCAGACCTAAAAGTAACGCGTTACTTTCGAAGTAAAGTAACAGTTACTTTTTGGGGGCAAGTAACGCGTTACATTTTAGGAAAAAGTAAAGTAACTTGTAACGCGTTACATTTTTACATGTAACTTACCCAAAACTGTCCATGGGAAAATTGTTCACTGCTCGGGCCAAGATTGTTTCTGACTGTCGACAGATGGATGCCGTTTATGGCAGACCTTTGCCTGAAGTACTGCCCAAAGTTTGTAGTCCAACGGGTTAAGATCCGGGCTGCTAGAAGGCCAATCAGTGGTAGAAATGAAGTGAGGGACGTTCCGCGCCAGCCAGTCCTAAGTTGGTTTCGCTGTGTGGCCTGGAGCGGAATCCTGTTGGAAGGTCCACCTTTCTCCAGGGAACATGGTAGCAGATAGTGGTTACACTATAGGTGTTAGCACTGTGTTCTGGTATACCTTGGCAGATGTTTTAACACCTTGTTCGCAAAAATACAGCTGGGTTGTGCTTGAGTAGCTCACTCCCCACCAAACCATCACTGAGGCAGCATGATGTGTCGGGTGTCATCCAGAAGTCCTAAACGGCAGAACTCCTAAAAATATAGGCACTAGACCTGAATTTTAGTACTTCTGCAGTTTAGGACTTGTGGCACGGTATGATTTTTAGGATTTCTGCCGTTTAGGACTTGTGCCGCGATATGATTTTTAGGACTTCTGGCGTTTAGGACTTCTGCCTTTTAGGACTTGTGCCGTTTAGGTCTTGTGCCTTTTTCATTCACTTGCTTTAGTTCTGAAATTCGCCACCACCCCACGAAATTGCGACGATGCAGCAACTAGTTGGCAATAATGTCACGAACGTAGCTAATTTGTACTACTAAGATTATTATTATCACTATCTGTTCTGCACTTATACGTGAATTACATAATACAACTTATTTCATTCTAAGAATTAATTACATAATTAGTTAAGAAATTCGTTTCTTTCGAATGGAGATACGAGAATCCCAAGACAAATTCCTAAAACAAAAATAAATAAATAAAAAATTGAAAAAATGTTTAAAAAGCATATTTTACCAGACTTCTGAAAGCAAGAAAACATTCAGAATTTCAATATATACTGTGTGGAGCGAATTTTATTAAGAGTAAGACAAAAATCCACCAAAGTTTACTTAATTAAGACAAAAGCTCACTAGACATTTCACGAGTGAACATTAAATACCAACGGTATACATAAAGAACGCAGTAGATTTAAAATTGAACAAAGAACATTTACTATGCAATACATTGGGTGACATTCATAAGTTCTAAACGGCACAAGTCCTAAAAATATAGGCACTAGACCTAAATTTTAGGTCCTGTGCCATTTTTGCAGAAATTACTACATAGTCATTTAGGGGTGTAGCCTGCAATTTTTTCTAGGGGAGCTTGATTTTTATATATTATTGTACGTCTTATATCTGAAGAACTACATATAGTGCAGCCAAACCAAAACTATCACTTAACTCAGCATGATGTGCTTATTCCGAAAGTAATACGAAACCTTGATTTAGGGACCGTCCAAACGTTTGTAGCCCCTGATCCAAAAAGTCCAATATATTTCATTCAATCAATAATTTTATTGTATGTCTTATATATGGAGAACTATATATAGTGTAACCCAACCCAAGATATCACTTAACTCAGTGTGATATGCTTATTGCGTAAAAAATATGAAAAGTCGATTTAGGGACCGTCCAAAAATTTTGTGGCCCGTTATAAAAAAAAATCCAAAATATTTAATTAATCGAAATTTTTCTTGTACTCCTTATACCTGGAGAACTACATATCTGGAGAAAACTCGATTTAGAGACCGTTCGAATATTTTATGGTAACTGATCCAAAAATTAATATTAGCCAAGATACTTTGATCCATTTTTTAGATCATTCCTAAAATTCTTGTTTTTATCCAATCTTTCTTTTAAACAGTATCACTCTCTTTGTTCTCAATTTGAAATTTATCAAGCAATTATAAAGCATTGCTTATTATCCAATTTGTATTCGGTGTAGAGCTTCAATTTTCTCAAAGTTTCAAATAAGATAATAAAATATGATTTACTATCGGAATTCGTGTCAGGTATTATTATTACTTTTATTGGTGTTTTCCTTTCTTTCAATTGTTAAAACAAGAAACTACCTTGCACTGTCATAAAATATGTGCTCTTTTCCAATAGCATAATAAGTGCTCATATAATTTTGAACTTTAAAATTAAGGATTGAATCAGTACAAGAAGTACAATTTGGATAACAAATGACTTATAATTGATGTTTAGTGGCGTACTGAAGTAAAGGGATTAAGGACTTTGAAACCCCCCTTGAGCAAGGTATTATGCAAAATTAAGCACGTTTATCATATTAGCACGTTTATATATATAAACACTTGATATTATATAAACTTGTGTTCCTAAAGCCCCTGAACCCCCTAAACATTTGCGTAGAGTACTGATTGTGTTTCTCTTATTATTTTAACCGTTTTATGCTTTGAACGAAATTTGAAGTGCAGGAACCCTGTGAAGGTGACCACCTTTACTATAAAAATTTCTTTAATGGTTCTTAGTTTTTCTTCAAAACAATCAATAACGAACGAAAAATAAATGATTGAGTTTGATTTTAAATCGAAATTTGAAATACCACCAAAAAGTTGGCCCACCCAACCTTATTTTGTAAATGACTCTTAATAATTTTCAAAACAAACTATTTCCTCTTCAAACCAATCAATAAGAAAGGAAAACATGTTATTAGCTTGAGTATTGAATCGATATTTAAAAGCAGAAAAAACAGTATGAAGTTGACCACCAAATGTATCCTGGAAATAGATATATTTTACTGGTTGTTTTGAAACAAGTGATTTTTTCTTCAAAATAAGCAAACCGCCCCGAAACAAATCACCTTCATCAACATTATTTCTTAATTATATTCTTATGTTTTTCGAATCAAATTACTTTTCTTCCAAACAAGCAACAACAAATCCATATCAAACGATTGATTTTGGTCTTGAATCGAAATTTGTAAGTAAAGGAATCAGATTGAATTTGATCACATTCTAAATTTATTTTGTAAATCTCTTTCTCTATTTTTTCGAAACAAGCGATTTGCTCTTAAAAACAACCAATAACAAACGCTTGGCTTCGGTTTTGATTCGAGACTTTAAAGTGGAGCTAATATGAAATTCCATCACCCATTTCTCTTGAAAAGACTCTTTATGTTTTTCGAAACAGACTATTCTTTTTCAAAATAATTAGTAGCATACGCATATCAAACAATTGATTTTGATTTTCAATCAAAATTTTAAGTGGAGGAACAAGGGTAAATTTGGCCATATACCAACTTTATTTTGTAAACATCTCTTTATGTTTTAAGAAAGATACGATTTTTACTATTTTTCTTCAAAAAAGTCAATAACAAACGAAAAACAAACGATTGGCTTCCGATTTCAATTCGAAATTTGAAAGGAGGCAACTTAACATAGGTGCATTGCTTCGCTTAAAAAAAAAAAATCCAAACGCAAATTCTAAGCCTACAGTTTTAAAATTGCAGTTACATGTACATACTTCAACTTAGTATACATAAAAAATTACAGCATTATAAAAATATCAGACAAATAATATTATTTATTCGGTATTGAAAACCTCGAATCAACTATTGGAGTTATTTAGCGTATTTTTTTTAATTTCACAAAATTAAAGGTGTATTTATTACGGCATGGATATATTATGCACAATATTTTTATACAATTTGTATATATATATATATATATATATATATATATATATATATATATATATATATAATTTTTTAAAAAATAGACCATTTAGAATTATTTATCCTTACAATTTTTTATATCCACAAATTCAAGGTGACGGATATGCGATATTGATATTTTCAGAGTGTTGACCACCCTACAGAATGTCGATCCTGTGCCGTGTCGATCCCGTGCCGTGTCGATCCTATGCCGTTTCGGTCCTGTGCCGTGTCGATCCTGTGCCGTTTCGGTCCTATGCCGTGTCGGCCCTGTGCCGTTTCGGTCCTATGCCGTGTCGATCCTACGCCGTTTCGTTCCTATGCCGTTTCGATCGTATGACGGTTCTCTCCTATATATCCTTGAGAAAATAATTGTTACTTAATATTGCGTAATTATAAAATAATGTATTTTTTATTATTTCGATCGTATGAAAGTTCTGCTGTCGATCCTATGCCGTGTCGATCCTGTGCCGTTTCGGTTCTGTGCCGTGTCGATCCTATGCCGTGTCGATCCTACGCCGTGTCGATCCTATGCCGTGTCGATCCTACGCCGTGTCGATCCTATGCCGTGTCGATCCTACGCCGTGTCGGTCCTGTGCATGTAACCCACTTATCATCCTCCCCACTTTTGTTGTTTGGAATATAGAAAAGAAGTGTTGATGGTGTCTATATATATATATAATGATATATAAAAGTTGTGTAAGTGTAAATAGTGGTGCACTACTAAAGGAAATAATGTGTGAGTTTATTGGAGTGAGTATACCTCAACAGCTTCCATTTTAATGTGTTTATATATTGGAAATAAACCATCATCTCTATCCAGAATCTGTGTTCAACTCAATTGCTGCAGGGTGAGTACCTACTGCTAATGAGAATGTTTTGTTTTCAGGAGGGTGATACAAGGGACCATTTTCCCTTGTTTTGTGTATGACTGACTGGCTCTCTGCATGGAGCCCAGAGAGAAATTTAATGCCCTAGGAACTATAATAACAATCATGAGTATAGTGAGCTCAAACACAGGCTGCTACCTGTAAGTTGTAACGTTTAAAAATTTTTTTTCTTTTTTTTTCTTTTAACATATTTGGTAAACATTAAACTGACTCACTATAGTAGCGTCTTTGACCATGGTTGTTATGCAGCTAACCCTGAGATCTGCTGTTCCATTATTCTAAATTTTTTTGCTCTACCGACATATTTAATGGAGTGGCGGCTCTTGCAGGAGAGAACCTTTATATCCAAGAGGGAAGACATCAGTTTCAAATGTGTGTAATTTGCATTTTATTCAAATCTCTTGGTAAATTTGAATATTCCCAGCCACTCCACTTCATTTATTTGTATTTTATTTTGTGGTGGTGTTCTTAGGTAGTAGTTTTGTGGCTCTAGCTACCTGCACCTCACACCTGGTCCACTTTTAATGCCCTTATTTATAATGGATATTTCCTCCCGTGTCCTGCTCTGTAGAATTCTCCTACCTATTTGAAATACACCCTCTGACTGCGTTTCCTAAGCATTTTTTTAACTCAGAAAAATAGGGTTATTTTTTATACTAACGTAAACTCCCACGGGGATCTTCTGAGGCTCCTAATGAAATATATACTTTTCTTATTATTTGATACGGTTTATTTTTTATTACTATTGACAAATGATTACATAGCAAAGTAGTGACTAGCCTTTTGTATTGATGACGGAAAATAAAAATGGTTTCGATCTGTTCAGGTAGCGTGTATATGCAGCAGGGAATCTCAGAGGCACCCCTTAGGCCTTTTAAATGTAAAATTAGCATGGACTGTCTCGGGTTAAACATGAAATATTTCTTCTAGTACCGTTCACAAAAATTACTACCGTTTTGTGTAAAAGCATAGAATTAGATGTTTTACAGCGTATTTGTTTCAATTATTCTAATTTCATAGTTGTTCTGTAGAAATATGATTTTATTTTCATATTCTGATTCATGAGATAAGTTACTGATAAAGTGAACTGCTAAGAGGAAAGTGCATTTTCTGGAAAGTGACGAAATGCAACTTAGGACACGTAACTATTCGGTTCGTTTAAAAGCAAGGGTAAATCCTGCTTTCTAGTAGTAATTATGTATACTTTCTAAAATTTACTTTAAAAATATACAGATATTCGCTTTTTATATTATTTGCTTGTACTTGAATTGAAATATAACATGACTCTATAAAACTTTTATATAACTAATAACGCAATCCCAAAACCAAGTGAAATGAATGGCAGCCCCACAGGAAGTCGTACTGCATCATTATGTAATCAGTATTTGTTTAATTAATTAATGAGGAAATTGTCCACCTCACAAGGGACATCACCCAATTGTCCGGCTCCGATTTCAATGAAATTTTTATTGCTGATAGAGGACATGTATTCATTACTTGTGATGACAGAAATTTTTGCCATGGTGCATGTTTTCTATTTTTTAATATTTTTTTAAAGGTTATGATGTGGTTAATAGAGATTACTGCAGAAGTCCCTTACTACCCTTTGTAAACGGAGGGTTAATGAAAGAACAACCATGTAGATACGTATAGGACCTAGGGGGAAGTCGTATGGTATGTATGACTTTGACGGCAGCCATCTTGAAATCCGCCATTTTGAATTAAGGTCAAGTTTTTTAAACGGGAATAGGGTAATATGATACATAATTTCGGGCTAGAATTTAATCAGGAAGACAATGGTGAAGTTAGTTTTAAGATGCGCTCATTTGGTGAAAAGTTACAGGCATATTAATTGTTTATACTTACTATTTGCGTAAGTTCCTGACCTCCGCTTCTAACCCGCGTATTAATGGTAATATGTGGATAAAGGTTTCGGTAATACATATTATGCCTAGAGGGAAGTGATACGATAAGGGTATCATTGATGGCAGCCATCTTGAAATCCGCCATTTTGAATTAAAGTGAAGTTTTTGAAAACTGAAAACCATAGCATGTGGCACCAAATTTTAATAGTAACAGTCATTAATAGTAATAGTAATTTTAATGTGACAGTCATATTATGTCTCTGATATTTTCTATCATTGCTGCTGTTCCTTTAAAGTTGTAAAGTTGTATTTATTTTTTAAAAAACAATACTGTTTGTCGTTTGCGCAACATGTAGGCTACATTTCATGATAATTTTGAGTTCGTGTTACACCAATTTCTTATAATTTCATTTGTATTTCTTTACATCACATAGGTCCATAGGTTCCTCATGTACTCTGGGTTAAAATAAATAATTACACTGCCTAGGAAATTAATAATTACATGGCAAGTCTTCAAAATTCAGAAAGATTGCTGGATGCTTATCCCAACACTATTCATGAACTGACAAATCGCTACTCTTCAAAAGAAAGGTAATAAATTTAGAAAACATGAGCCATGGAAATAATTGCAAAGTGCCAGTTGGAATCTTAAAACATGCGATGAAAATTAGGAGTGTTGCCAATTTGAAAGATCGAATAATGGACGTTTCGTGCACATTAGAAGAGTCATAAATTCATACTGGTTAACTATAGAACAAAAATAAGCATACCATTGGTTTTTGGGGAGAATTTACTATTAAAATTTGGTGCCACATGCTATGGTTTTCAGTTTTCAAAACTTCACTTTAATTCAAAATGGCTGATTTCAAGATGGCTGCCGTCAATGATACCCTTATCGTATCACTTCCCTCTAGGCATAATATGTATTACCGAAACCTTTATCCACTTATTATCATTAATACGCGGGTTAGAAGCGGAGGTAAGGGACTTACGCAAATAGTAAGTATAAACAATTAATATGCCTGTAACTTTTCAGCAAATGAGCGCATCTTAAAACTAACTTCACCATTGTCTTCCTGATAAAATTATAGCCCGAAATTATGTATCATATTACCCTATTCCTATTTAAAAAACTTAAAGTTAATTCAAAATGGCGGATTTCAAGATGGCTGCCGTCAAAGTCATACGTACCATACGACTTTCCCCTAGGTCCTATACGTATCTACATGATTGTTCTTTCATTAACCCTCCGTTTACAAAGGGTAGTAAGGGACTTCTGCAGTAATCTCGATTAACCACAACACAACCTTTAAAAATTATTAAAAAATATAAAACATGCACCATGGCAAAAATTTCTGTCATCACAAGTAATGAATACATGTCCTCTATCAGCAATAAAAATTTCATTGAAATCGGAGCCGGACAATTGGGTGATGTCCCTTGTCAGCATCTCTAAATATCAGAAGAAATCCAGAATATTAGGAAGTGAGAACCGGTGACTCCTTTGCGCTATTGCAGACTTTAGAATAGAAAGATTTGTTAGGATTTCACGCTGTTTCCCTTTTTCTCTAACTGTATGTATCTGACTCCCTAACTGCTCCCCTTCTACCCTGTAATTTTACTCATCTTTTAGACTCTCAGGCTCAGTGGCGTATTTAGGGGGGTGGCTTCCGGGCTTAAGCCCCCCGAATTCTTACTTAGTATAGTAAAGTAAATGAAATATCTTGCAGAATTTTCACATTTCCAGGCAACCCTCCCCCCGAAAGTTGGCAAAACCCCTCCCGAAACAAAATCGTAAATACGCCGCTGCTCAAACTTAACCGTTTCCTTTGTTCATGAAGTGTAATGAAATTTTTAGTTTATCGCCCACGCCTAAGACTTTTAAGCTAAAGGAAACGAATGATTAATGGAAGTGAACTATTGTGCAACGAAATGTTTGTGTTTTCTTATCGGGAATTGAACTATGTGTGACAATGACATATGCCCTAGCCACACTGAGTAAAATCCGTTATCCGGACAGCGGTATTATGTATAAATATACGGAATCCATATGTTTACTACGGAAATCTGTGCAAAGCCTACATTATCCATACACACATACTACTTTTTCCAGCTTAGATGTTGCATCATGCATCTGTAGGGTGTCTGACATTTAACACTCTTCCGTATATTACATACGTATACGTATGTTACATATGTCTGCTATATGTTATATACGTCCATCTGTATATGAGATCCTTACCGGCTATATACAGTCATGCGGAAAGTAAGTACAAGTGGAACACTTATGGACAGTATTAGAAAACATATGTTATCAGTTATACGTCCGCTATGCAAGATGTTATATATAGTTGTACCTTAAGCCCCAAAACTACATGTAACCTATGATTTTACGTACGCCACGTATGAATCTTTTAACCTATGTTTTTACGTACGCCACATATGTATTTTTCTCTGTGCACTAGATCAGAGTAGAGGATTTTCTTTGTTCTTTAGTGCAAAATTGCATGAACTATTGCAATAGCGATACAAATCACTTATTTCATACACTTCCTGATCATCCAGATTCCTTCTGGAAATCACCTAAGTATCAGTCTGTGACTCATTGCCTGAATATCCAACTAAATACGAATTATTTACATAAAGATGCAACAAAATCTGCTACTGTAGTAATATCTTATTGCTACGGGCTTCATCAGATAATTATTCTTATATCATAAACACTATTTTATAAATTATAATGATATTTCAATTTAAGACAACTAAAGTTATCAAAAGAACATACTTTTGTGGGAATGCTCTGTATATTCGATCACTGTGTACTGGAACAAACATTCAATCAGTAGTTTTGAAAAGGTCATGAGTCAGAAAATGACGACTTTACTTTAGTCCACCTTTTTATTTATTTATTTTATAACACCAATTGCTCACAAGTTTTTCATTTCGTACAATGACAAGAAAACTCTACTTTCCCAAATAAAGGTCAACAACTTCATATCTATCAGAATTTTCAATAATTAAACTGTTTTTTTTTTTTCCAATATTCTCATAACCTTACTTTTCTGACTCATCACCCTTTCAAAACTAGTGATTCAATTGTAATATTTACGTATAATGGCCATTTCATGTAGATATCTTTTCAATATGTAAATCTCAGATAAGACAATGTCTGTACTTACTGGGTCGTCAGTTGATCCGGCGAAAACATTCACAATCTCAATAACTAACAAGAGTGTATATAGTGTATTCATCCTCCTGAAGGGTAGCAGGCAGGCAAGGTATTAACGCGTGAGTAAATATAATGTCATTTCTATCTACTAAATGTAATAAAACCTATAGAAGTGGCTACATTGTGAAAACTTATCGTGCTTACAGTAATCAATCTCTAGAATCAGCAAAATTCATTTCCCACATCGAGCATCCGTGAAACTTCGTGCTACTTCAAATAATGTAAACATTCACATAATTCAAAACTTGTTACCACATCTTCCGTTGCCAACAAATTTAAAATAGAGGAATTCGTATTTCAAGGTTAACACATTTTCTATTACAATCGAAATAACGTCTAAGATTATGATATTTCTTGTTAAGAAATTTTGTCATGCTGATCAAAATTTCAAATAATAAATTTAATGAATTGCTGATGTTATGTTGGAATTGTGAAAATATCAGCTACTGGTATAGACAATAGTTCAGTGCAATTTCAAATTTTCTACTTTCGTTAGTTTAGTTATTTTTCTTCTCAGGTCAGCAATCTTTTGATTGGTTTGATCCAGTTTTTCACTGTTCCATATTCTGAGAGAGATTTTTTTTTTTTTCATTTCCACGTACATCATCTTTCCCACATCTTGTATTATTTGGCCTGTATATTTCAGTCACGGCCGTACCCTACTACTATCATTTAATCAGCGAGTTTCTTAATAAAAATTTACCTGAATAATGAATAGGACGAAGGGCGTTTCTCGAGTTTTTCCCACGTCCCCAAAACAATACTCTTCTAAACTTTTACTTATGAGGGACTGTCAAGAACGTTGCTTATGGACAAAAAGCTCACATATTACATGACCTACGAATAGCCATCGAACGTTGCTATGCAGATATTGAACTTGACACATTGCAATTGATAGTTCTTGCATC
The DNA here is from genome assembly GCF_964235325.1 of Thermobia domestica. Lineage (NCBI taxonomy): Eukaryota > Metazoa > Arthropoda > Insecta > Zygentoma > Lepismatidae > Thermobia > Thermobia domestica. The sequence goes on from NC_137467.1 coordinate 124,269,497, forward strand.
AGTTGGATGGCATCGTCAGTGTATGGATGATGACATGTGTTCTCTCTCTGTTAAGTGTTTATGTCTCTGTAAATAATTTTGTATCTTTAAATATTAAGAAAAGAGCTATAAGAAGGCTGGTATTAAAATGATTTATTAACAGTTAACAGATTTCTTGTTTACAAAGATGCAACAGGTTCTATACTGGTGTAATATTATCCCCTCACTTGATACCAATTTCTCTACCCTATCCACAGTTCAAACGAATACCGTAAAAAATAAGTCCAAATCTCATTTATGTTGAAAATTTGATCGAGATCGGTTGGGTGGTTCAAGACTTATGAAGTCATATACGTACTCAGTTTCGATTTTAAATATTAGATAAGTAATGTTACATGTTTTCATTCGGTTACTTTTTTAAATTACAGTCCGTAAATGAAATAATGTACTTTAATGGAGGCATGACTTAATAAGAATTATCACACAAGCATTTTGCTGTACACGCCTTTATCAACACTTCACCTGGCTATATTTCTTTTCGTTACAGAGGAGATTTTACACTAATTCTGAAAGTAGGCCTAATTCTATTACTGAGTATAGTATATCGATGATAAGTTATATTTACAACTAATGTATTTGCTGTATACTGTATAAATTACCGTATGAATTGTGAGTGATTTATATTTGTGTATCCTCCCTTTAACGAACACCTATAATTTGCAAACAATATTTCACTCAACATCCGTGTTGTTTCTAGAAGCTTTACTGTATAATCTATACCTTTTTGATATTCTGAACTATAATGTGTGTGTGACACGCAATTTACTTTAAATTTTTATATTTTTAAAAATTATTTTTCGGCTTATATTGAATCTAAGAGGGCCACAAAACAAACCACGGAGGCTACTTGCACAGACTAGAATGAACAGACGAGCAACTCCGTATACGTGCTATTGAAATTAGTTTGTATCGTCTGCACGGTGAAAGAACTCATCAACGTCGTGAAGAATGATGTTCCGTCCTAAGTGGGTTGGCGCTGCCTTTGGTTTTCGAGCGTAATGCCATGGGTTGTCCTTGTAAATAAAACATTCTTTCAGTCAGCTTGGCATGTCAGCGTGAGCTGCAGTGTAAGATCAGATTACTAATTTTACCTGTATTAAATAAATATATTTTTAGTGTACTTTTTATAAAAGCATTTCCTTGTATTGTGCCTGGATTGCTTTGTTAACATTTTCGTACATCCTTAACGAACATTATGTTAAAATAAATTCTACAAACTAGCTGTCAAACACAAAACAAATGGTAAAAATACAGGATGGCAATGCACACCTGTCCACACCATGCTTGCAAACACCATGTGTCACTAGAGACGATTATTTTCGAACTTTCCACGCTGCTGATGACAGTTTGGTTGGTTAGTTTCGTCGCCGTACGTTAGAGGCGGTACGGTTCGTCTTGTTTCCAATTTTTTCCGGAGTTTACGGTCTGTATATTCTAGTCTGTGGCTATTTCCGATCCGGTAATTACAGTCTGAGAAACGCCCAATTATGCTGCCTATATTATTAAACAATAAAATTCTATATACAATGATTGAAAAATGATCTAAATAGAGAAAACAAATCACGTTCGAAAAATTTTGTTATTAAACAAATACATCTCTAAGAATGTAAGGTTGTTTGAATTCTGATAGAAAATGCCTTCCCCACTCTATCTCACACTTTTCTCATGGTTGGGTGCTAACTTCGAAAGTATACATTTTATATATGTTCGACGTCTTCTTGTTCCAATGTTGATTTCTTTTTTGCCAGCTTACATTTTGAGGATCAGTCAAGAGCTTGTACCTGGCTGCACCTAAACCTCATATGGTTAGGAAATAGTATATTTGTCAATACTCCATCAAGAGGTATATTTATTTCTCTCAAGAAACGCTGTCGAGTCAATCCATCCTAAGTGATCAAGCTTGTGCCACTTGACCATTTCCAAAAAAAAAAAAAAAAAAAAAAAAATCATGAATGTTTATCCTATGTTAGGGTACTTCAAAACCACAATTAATTATTTTTTACAACATCCTATGGCGACGCAGCTGCTGCCGGCATTTTACGTTTTTTCGATTTTAGGCGTTTACGTTGTCTTGAATATCTCAGCACGTATTTGTCCTACCAAATTGAAAATTGCTTGACCTCTACAACTCGTGCAGAGCCAAAGTTTTGATCTATTAATATTTTTGCCTGAAACCACTTGAAGGGGTGAAATGAGGGCCCATATCATTTTTGGGCATTGAAGACATGTTTGGGAAGAGGAAACAATTGACGTAGCGGTGAATTTGTGTCTGCATATTGTCCGGGGTCATAACTTAATACACAAAAATTCACAGACCTGTAGCTGCTCCCAAGGGCCTGAAAAGAAATCGTAAAATTGGAGAATTATGCCAATTCCGCATATTTCACTGTCCAATATCTCCAATGGGCCTGGATAAAATTATCTGAAATTTTGGAAATAGTTACTCCTTTAGTATACCATAACAAACAGCAAAGCGCGTTTTGTATTTTTGGGCCAAAGGTTGTCAAAGTATTAAGTTATGACATCATACTCTAGGAGTTGTTTTGTTCACAAATTCAACTGGAAATTCGTTGTTGTGAAGTAAAATTAAGTAGGATGAGTGGTTAGTCCAGTCAAGGCTCTCAAGCTCATTCCTTTCCTCTAGTTGGTACACTGTCTTATCATACCCACAACAGCACTGGTGAGAGGCGAGGAAAGTCAAAATGCACTCTTGACAAAAAGTCCGTAAGTACTCATTGCTCTTGCTGTTTACTATATCAATGAGATTTAATCTGGTTTATTCTTGTTTTAACTGTCAACTCATGCAGGAAACTGTTGTCCTTTCGTTTGATGCGCATTCCCAAATCAGTGAACACTTACTTGCTGTAAACACTGACTGTGGGATAAAGACCAAACGAAACGACAACAGACTCCTGCATTAGTTGACAGTTAAAACAAGAATAAATAGGTTAGAATGTCATTTATATAGCAAACAGCAAGAGCAATGAGTACTTACGGACATTTTGTCAAGAGTGCATTTTGACTTTCCTCGCCTCACTCCAGTGCTGTTGTGTTTGTGATAAGACAGTGTAACAACTAGAGGAAAGAAATGAGCTTGAGAGCCTTGACTGGACTAACCACTCATCCTACTTAATTTTACTTCACAACAACGAATTTCCAGTTGAATTTGTGAACAAAACACCTAATAGAGGATGACGTCATTACTTAATACTTTGACCCCCTTATGCTCAAAAACACAAAACGTGCTTTGTTGTGTGTTATGGTCCACTAAAAGAGTAACTATTCCGAAAATTTCAGATTATTTTATCCAGGCCCATTGGAGATATTTTACATTGAAATATGCCAAATTGGCATAATTCTCCAATTTACGATTTCCTTTCAGGCCCCTGGGAGCAGCTACAGGTCTGTGAATTTTTGTGTATTAAATTATGACCCCGGACAACATGCAGATACAAATTCATACCACTACGTCAGTTGTTTCCTCTTCCCAAACATGTCTTCAATATCCAAAAATGATATAGGCCCTCATTTCACCCCTTCAAGTGGTTTCAGGCAAAAATGTTAATAGATCAAAGTTTTAGCTCTGCACCGGATAGAGATGTCCAGCAATTTTCAATTTGGTGGACAAATATTTACTGAGATATTCAAAACAACGTAAACGCCAAAAATCGAAAAAAAAAAGGCAAAATGCCGGCTGCCGCTTCCTCGCCATGGGATGGTGTAAAAAATAATTAATTGTGGTTTTGAAGTACCCTTATATAGGAGAAACATTCGTGAAAAAATTGATTTTTTTTTGAAAGGTCGAACGGCATTTTTTCTTTTATCCCGATCATTTAGCATGGATTGATCCTGTCATGTTTCTTAATCAAAAGTGATGCTAATCAACTATGAAAGCTCGTTTAAAAAAACATGTATATAGTATTGATGTACATTAACATCAGGAAAAGTTTCAACTGCATACGACAAATAGTTCTCGAATTATTTCGCAACGACAATCACAATGTTATCCTATATAGGGAAATGATTTCGACAGAAAATGTTAGACACGGCATTAAAGATGAACAAACAAGTAATACAAAGGCCTACTATGAGGCAAACATTAATCAAGGTCAGCTTAAATTTTTCGTATCTATATAAAAAATACCTGTCAGTTGTATAGCATGTTACGTGAGATTCTTACGTTGAACTTCCTTGATCAGAAAAGATGACCTTCTCATTATCTGCTAGCTATGTCATGCAATCGTAAATATTTATTTCTTTATTACTCTTCGTGTTATAGGTACAAATGAATTATGTTATTTTTCTGGCTAACACGTAGAGTTTCTGTTTTATAGTAAGCCAAATTCATGAAGTGTCAAGGGACCATCAGCGCAGAAAAAAAAACACTTCAAGTAGATTCTAACCTATGTAGAAACTTAGGAACTAGGAGTTATATTTCTGGGCTTCAAGTATCTAGTTATTTGACCCGTCACGCATACAGGATGACGTCCCTCGGCCGGTCATACTATATGTAAAAATGGAGAAGGAAGAAACTAAATGGCCTGGGGCTTTATGTTATGTAAGATCCCGGGACTTACCTGGTGCCTCAATCCATTCTAAGTGATTGCGACATGTGCTGCTTGACCATCTCCAAAAAATCTATTTTTTTCATAAATGTTTATACTATATCAGTAGTTGTTAGGGCTGAATCTATCCAAAACAAGGGGAGTAAAGAGACAATAGGAATCTTTTGTATTCGTAATAGTGAAGCTTTTGTGTAACACTGTCACGTAATTTAATCATTTTGTCATTTAAAGAAAGAAGAAAGTGTCAGTTGAAAGTGACATATAGATGTCGGATAATACTTTAACTGTTGGAAGCCAGAGACACATGTCAAATAATTTAGTTTGAAAATGTAAGCTAAGAATGGTGCGAGGGACAGAACCCTTTGATGGAGAGTAAAGAAAGGAACATAGACACCTGTTTGTATGTGTGTGTTCCAGGATGCTGGAGAGGGCTAACAGTGCTGTTCATGGAGTAAAAGACCTTGTTTAATTGGGAGTGTGACTTCTACCGCATAGAGACTGAAAATATGTGAAAAAAGAAATAGGAATCATTATTCTGAGGACAGAGATTTTAAGAATGAGATAGTTAAATGTCACATGTTACTTTTAAAAAGTTAATGTATTGCCCCCATACTGAGAGACCGCACATAGGATTGCAGAAGGAACTGTGTTTTTATTTTGAGCAAAGGACCAGTTTAAATTAGCGTTTGACTTGTTACGCATTTTGTTAAGACCTTGCCACATACGTAGAGGGAGAGAAAGGGTGGCCCTTCCTACCTGAGTTTGAAAGAGGAAAAAGACTGAATGAAATTTTTTATGCAAGGCAACTTTCCCTTTTGTGCTTTTTGGAAGAAGTCTTCAAACAGGATTTTTTAAGGTATTTCCGCATAAATGATTTTATCCTTTTAAAAAACTAGATTATTGAATTAATTATTTATGAATATTAATGAGATGATAATGAATATTAATGAGATGCTAAAGAAACGGTTACAAAGAATGATTTTTTAGTGTTTATTCGTATATTTAGAGGTATATTGCGGATATATGTAATATAGAGCACTACATATTGTACATAAATGTATGAGATAATGTGGGAGGAAATGGGCGCAACTCTAAGAAACGTATTTTATGTATTGATATTGTATTTTCAGTAACTGATATGGGATTTTAGCATAGAATATCATCTTTTGGATACTGTATGGGTCTAATGGTGTACGAAGCTTAGACGAATAAGAAATTACATGTATATATGATTAGTTTGTAAGTGGGTACATGTATGTGTAGCTGATATGGGATTTTAGCATAGAATATCATCTTTTGGATACTGTATGGGTCTAATGATGTACGAAGCTTAGACGAATGACAAATTACAGGTATATATATGAATAGTTTGTAAGTGGGTACATGTATGTATGTATGTATATTGGTTTTTGATATCGGGACAGGAATATATGTATCATATTGTAGACATAATATCTTTCGTTTGCATGTAAGTGTTTTAAGCATGTGTTGTTGGGTTGCGTAGCTTTAGGGGCAATACTAGGCTGGATGCAAACACCTGAAGTGTTTGTATTGTATTAATATTGGTTGTATTGTATTAATATTGGATTGTAGCCTTATTTTATCGTATTGTAGAGCTGTATATGTTGTTGTGGTGATATGCTAGGTGAATGCAAACACATGAACTGATTATATTGTAGACTTATATTCTGATTGCTTATGTATATAGATTACCTTCAATACCATGTTAGAATGTATATATATTGTGATTTTTTACGTACGTAGATGTTTGTTAGACATGTTGTACTGATATTTTAAGTACATTGGATATTCCTATGGTATAACCATTTACATATAGATATCTTTTCACTACAGTATTCTAATGACATTTATTGGTACCTTTACTTACTTCTAAGATGCTTGTTCACCTTGTAGAAGCCATTATGCCGGCAACATGATTTCCAACTTAGGGTCATTTATTATAGGAACATAAAATATGATAAATACGTATAAATAACCTTATATGAAGCAAACGTATTCTTCCTTTATCTTATATAGAATACAGATACTTCGTATTATATCAATATTTGTTTGGAGGAATAAAACATATTATTATAAATTGTAACGCTTTATTGTATTTATATAATCTACAATATTCTATTTCCAATATTGGCATATTTATATACATATATAGATATATTTAAATAAGATATTTACATTATATATACGTAGAAGTACCAACAGATAGGTCTTGTGAAAACTTATGGACATATTTGATGATATTATGATTATGTTATGACATCATGATACCTTTAGACAGTCTACTATTTACATATACACAGAATACCAATCATTTAACACACGTAATACTTTGATAACCATATGGCAATGTTCTATAGTCAGTAATACTGTTATGATTTAATCGTCGTCTTTTATTTTGAACTTTCTGATGAGTTTTAGTTTCAGGCTTGGATACGATGACAAACCCAGGCTTACGAACAATTCTTCCTGGATTGTGTAACTGTTTTTTCTCAGCTTTATCCCGAACTAGTTGATAAAAATGATCAAAGTTAATTTCTTGTCGTGTACGATGATTTAAAGTTATTCCTCTAATTTTAAATACATAATCTACTTTCCCTGTTTGAACTTCTTTCATTCTATAGGCATAATTTTTTGACCCTAAGCCTATAAATGCATCAATTTCCCAGCCATCAGGAATTTCATTAGTTAACTGACCTAAATAGGAACCCAAAGAAAGTGGAGGCTTTTCATTACGTGGTTGTACAAACATAATACTATCAGTGTCGCAGTACAATACACCATCAGGATCTATAGTTGTTACTAACTCGTAAAGTTTTAGACGCGCCCAGGAGGTGATGAAGGCTGCAAGGACAACATTGGAAAATTTCCATGGCTTGTTTTTGTTTTCAATGTTTTTATATGATACAATGAGATGTCGCTCTCCAATAGGCAATACAGTTTGTACCTCATATTGCGGTGCCCATAGATAACTTAAAAATTTTTCTGGAGTATCCACAATTACAGATTGAGATAAATCTGTTCCTTGTCCCCATTTTCCATATAAGGAATTGAGAAATATTTTGGAAATATATCTTAGACCAGGATTTGATTCAATGTTATTTTCCGTTAACTGAATGCATTCATGTTCATAATAGTCTGCAATATATTTTTCTTGATCTTGTTTAGTTTTGCATCAGCTAGGAAATCCTGAAGACTCCTGTTTCATTTTTAAGAAGGAATTGACATAATCTTTAAACAGATTATTTTCTGATCCGGATAATTTGAATTCCCAAATTTCGATAATTTGTAGAATTTTGTATCCGAGATCTAAAGCTACATGAAGTTCAGGAGTACAGTATGTACCAGTAAGGACACGCTCGGCATCATTATGGATGCAATTGTTGTCACTTTGTTCCATACATGTATGACATAACCCAAACAAAAGGCGTTAATTACATGTATATGGTAAAATTGGAAAATATAAGTCTTTGGGAGGTAAGATACTACATTTGACTAATCCATGAATACTTTGCACTTGTGGAAAGTCAGGCCTCTTGTATATTATAGGTTTACCTATAGGCAATGGCTTACGTGCCATTACCCAGGGGTAAAGACTGGTAACATCATAATATGACACAAACTCTTCGCTGGTACATTCGTACAAGGCATTAAAACATTCTGTACGTCCCCCATGAAAACTATCTTTAGGTACCAGATGGTCGACAAGATCATGACACTGTGTTTGAATAAACTGTTGTAAAATTGTTTATCATTTTTTACCATGTGGTCTCATTCACATTCCCACATTTCAATGACATTAAGATTTAATTTTTTAAGAAATGCTATTTTTGTGGTGGTGTTTTCATACCGATCTTGTAGTGATGTACCTTGCTTAGAGGTAGAATCTAGGGACACGTGTCGTAGTGTTGGATAACAGTTTAAACACCCGTGATAGTAACATCCATGAAATTCGTAAACTGTATTTGTTTTACTTTGAAATCCATCAACCTTATACCTCCCGAATCGTTTTTCCAAGCCATTTCCAGAATGAAGAATTTTATTACCAGTAGTACGTTCTAAGTATCGTAGCCAATACATTGCCTTTAGACTTTGACGATCACGATGGTCAAACCCATAAGGTGGAATAATTGGAATAATTTCTTTGGGTAAATATAAGGTACGATATGTTAGTATTGCCAAACTAGCAATAGTTGGTGCAGCGATAAAACATTGGATACCATTTGTTTTGTCTTCAATTAAGTTTGAAAATTTAATGACAGCCTCTGCTAAAATTTTAACATCATTCCGACAATATTCCATCATTTTCTTTTGGAGATTATACTCCTCATTACTTGCAGCACGTTCTTTGTGCCATATGATAAGTTGCTCTCGATCTTCAGTGCTCCTTGAATCAGGATCAAAATACTTTAGATCAGGAATTTTGCCTATGTAATTTTGGTTCTCTACTGTATTAAACAAGTACGGGAAATCTCCCTTTCGTAAATTTGCAGAAAGACCTAATGCCTTAGGTAATTTAGATAATTTAACTCCCATATACAAATATGTGTCACGGAAGTAAATCTTTTGTCCTAAACGCATTTCAATAATTTTTTGCCCTGACATTATTACTTCCGGTGTAAAATGATGGTTTATGATCAAAGTTTTAGCACAGAATTGCATATCATAATTACTGCCGTTATGGGAAAGTACAATGATTTTTTTAAACATTGGTCGAGTTACTAATACATGATTAACAAATTCTTCAATGTTGTTGAAATCAAACGAACGGATTCCATTTTTATCGCCGCATACAAAGCATGTATCATGAAGTTTCATGTCCTTACACTTGTAACAGGCATGAATACAATTTACAAAATTTACGTGATGTTCTTGTTCTGCTTGTTCATTTTTAGGAAGTAACATTGTTTCTACATCAAAGATAATGTACAAAAGGTATCTACATGCTGTATGATAGCCGTTTGAACAAAACAAATATGGTCAACGCTTACATATGTATAACATGTTTTACAATAACGTTCACCACATTCATGTTTAGATTTGCGTGAACGCATGTCAATCATATCACCACATTGGACACAAATTTTCTTTGTTTTGCATAAACTTTTTCCGGAAACATTTATTGTTTTATGATTGTCAAAACATTCTTTTGAAGAAAACAGTCTATGACAATCAATGCATTCGAGTTTAATATTATTATCATTATTACAAACATTGTGATACTTTTCACACATTGGACATTTGAAGTTACACTTATGATTTTCTGTACGATGATAAGCTTGCAAACAATACTGACAATAATTTTTCTTGTTTAATAGTGTTGTAATACTAGTAATTAATTCATAGTGTTCCTCAGTATACAAAATTAAAATTTTCTTTGATGCATGTATTCCAGGATAAATTACATTGTAGTTTTGAGTTAAACGATTTTTTCGTAAACAACAATTTGAAAATGAGGTGCTAGCTTATTTTGAAACTTTTTTACATCATCAATAGTACATCCATCATGGATTTGAATGTCAACTTTAGCACTGACACATAATTCCTTTGCTTGTTTCATTAATCGTTCAGAATGATTTTTCAATTCATATACGTAATTAAAACGATGATCAGCCCTACCCATTCCAAGAATAATACTCTTGGGAAGACAATACACATCCTTTTGTACAGGAATAGTACATTGATGCATGTGTGTTACAAGATCAACATATTTTGCCGAACCCATAGTTCGTCCCCTACCTTTACGTAAATCAACAATATGAATTTTGAAATTTACTTTATCACCTAATAAATAATTTTCATTACTATTTAAAACATTTTCAATATTACGAAATAAAATGTCGGAGCTTAGATCCGACTTTTGACGCCACGAAATGTATATCGGTTTATTAATCGTAGAAGCAGAACTTTCTATTGTTATACCAACATACATATCATCATCGGCATCATTTAACACATGATCTTTTACAAATTCAAATAATAACTGAATATATTTTTCAGGATCATCTATTCCGCTAGTTTGCATACGTTCAATTGTAACTTGCTTTCCTGTAAGGCCAAAATAAGTATATTGTTTGGTTGTACTATTAACAATACGAAAATATTCATTTGTTTTACCACTCCCATACATGCTAGGTTGTGATACAGTATTAGTATTAGGACTTGGAAAGTTTATAAAATTTTGCATGAACACGCTAAAATCATCTGTAGTTAAACTATTAGCTTTTCCTTCAGACACAAGTTCCATAAACTTCTAACGAGCTAAATTCTTTATATTATCTTGAGGAAAGAAGCCTACATGATATAAATCAATAATATCATTTGCAGACTTACATTTTTTCAAAACAACATGAGGATCACAACCAAAATGCATAAACAACGCATGCAATAACTTGGAATAAGCTTCATTGCTTACCCTTGCACCCGTAGCATGACATTGTGTTATCACTTCCCATGTAAATAAAACTTCGTTTGGATTTTCATATCCACGTGCTTCTTGTGCTGACAACATGGTACAGATGACAGACTGTCCTTCCATTGTATTATTGACACACTAAATATGTAATTGCAATTTGAATTATTCTGTCTTATACAGTAAATATTTTACACAATGATGTACACAGAACTTTGATATTTGTTTTCACAGTTTTTTAAATGACAAGGTTTCGTAAGTAGACTTTTATGATATGATTCACAATGTGTTGACCAAAGATACACTTTTTAAGAATTTTTACACTTACCAGTAAATATAATAATAAAACTTTCCCGAACTTGTTTCAGTTCACAACAGATTTAGTTGCAAGTTTACCGACACTACACTTGAAAGCTTGTCGGGAATTGCACTAACACTTGCCGTTAACTACAATGATAAAACTTCCCGTAACTTTTTTTTAGTTTAGTATCGATGCACTACCACTTGCCACTCACTAACTATATTTTAGTTCACCGAAGATATACTTTTAAGTTTATCGGTTAATCCTTTAGCACTTTCCGATAATTGTAATTTACAAATTGCCGTAATGAAATTGTTTTAGACTAATTACAGCACGCAGAGTACAAACAGGAAGTGTGTTTACTTTTATTAATTGTTTATTATCAACACTAATAAATGGAAATTCCAAGAACTCCACACGAAGATTCTCGAAGATTGCCGAAGTTTCCCGAATATTTCCGAAGATTGCCGAAGATGAACATAAGAGTTTATCCACAATTCCTGTACATGTTGGTTAATGTACCACACGAATGGTTCCGAAAATTGCCCAACTTAACCGAAGATGGACATAAGAATGTATCAACAATTCCCGTACACGTTTAGTAGATGTAATTTGCAAAAGTCTTGTAACTTTAAAGATCACCAAAGATATATTTCAAAGTTTATTATTAGATGTAACTTTGTAACAAAATTGGTATTTTAAAATAAATGATTTAACAACAGAGAGTATACCAATGATTGGCTTTACTTTAACAGTAGTAATTCTATAGTGCGCGGCGCGGCTTGCTGCGCTGGATTTATACTTTTAAAATTTAATCTTGTACCCAAACGCACTTAGTTTTGTAATCTCGTACCCAAAGGCATTTAGTTTTGTAATCTCGTATCCAATCGCAGTTAGCTTTGTAATCTCGTAAGCAGGTGCTTTAACATATTTTAAATTAGTAACAGTAATATTACATAATGTGATATAATTTGTAATTGTAGTATTAAAGTTTGTAACACTTCAAACAATTATAGCTCCTTGTTTTCTATGCTCTTTCACTGTGTTATCGGTCTAAAAAATTGCTTTCTTAGTAATGCTAAGAATTTGTTTTGTTTGCTTTGCTGCAGGTGTTTAAACTGGTTTAAACCGGTTTAAACTAGTTTATTGTTTTTTGTTATGCAATTATACAGTTCTGCAAGAACTTCGTTGTTAAAATAGAGTGTGATCGTATTTAAATTCCTGTGCAAACTCCTTATTTATTTAACCTTTCGTAATAAATTACTCGAACACTTTGTGTGAGCATACCAAAGATAATTTGAAAATATTAAAAAATGAAGTGAACTTACAATTAATTCCGATAGAAACACAAAGTAACATAGTTACAATTATTTTATTCCTTCGCTTCATTAGAAGCTCAACTTATTTTTTTTGTTAACATTGTTTAATGTCATCATATTAAAATTGTTGTGAAGTTATAAATAATTTTTAACAGAACACTCATAGAGTGTGATCGTATTTAAATTGTCGTGCAAACTTCTTATTTATTTAACCTTTCGTAATAAATTACTCGAACACTACGTGTGAGCATACCAAAGATAATTTGAAAATATTAAAAAATGAAGTGAACTTACAATTAATTCCGATAGAAACACAAAGTAACATAGTTACAATTATTTTATTCCTTCGCTTCATTAGAAGCTCAACTTTTTGTTAACAAAACATAAACTTGAACATTACAAAGTTATTTTTAGCACGACACAAGATGATTAAACTTAAAATTTATTACATGAAGCTCTTTGATTGTTAAATGGAGAAGTAAAGTTTAAGTCAGTGTTGCAATTGAATACAGAAACTATCAGTAAAAGAACAAGTTCTGAAAAAAGTGCAGAAACATAACTTAAAACACAATGTTATAATCTAAATTGGAAAGAAAATTAAAAAATACAACGTACAAACAAAATGTACAAACCAAAAATAAAATTGCAGAAGCAAAATTAATACTACAAGTTTAAAAAATTGAAACTGACATGAAAATACAGAAACAAAATTAAACAACGCTACAATCTAAATTAAAAGTACAAGTTCCCAAAAGTAAAATAGAAAACAAACTTAAAGCACAATGTTGCAATCCAAATTGTAAAAGAAAAATTAAAAGCAAAAGTTTAAAAAATTGAAACATGCAAACTAAAAATAAAAAATACAGAAACAAAACTTAAAACACAATGTTGCAATACAAATTGCAAAAGAAAATTAAAAGTACAACTTTAAAACACAATGTTATAATAAAATTCCGAGACAAAATAAAAATTACAAGTGAAGAAATAAAAATGCAAACTGAAAACTAGAAATGCAGAAATAAAAAATTTTAAAGTACACAATGTTGCAATCTAAATTGCAAAATGAAAATAATAAGTAGGAAACAAATTTAAAAAAAATGCAAAACTGAAAACAAAAATACAAAATAAGATTAAAACAATGTTGCAATCGAAAATACACAAAGGAAAATAAAAATACAAACATAAAACATATACGAAACATTATGTAGTAGTATAGCACGTCATTATTTTAATAACATGAGTTTGCACCAACTTTGCTGAGATTTCCGGACAAAGTTAGTGAGATCTGCGTGTACTATTCCTGTACAAAAGGATGTGTATTGTCTTCCCAAGAGTATTATTCTTGGAATGGGTAGGGCTGATCATCGTTATAATTACGTATATGAATTGAAAAATCACTCTGAACGATTAATGAAACAAGCAAAGGAATTATGTGTCAGTGCTAAAGTTGACATTCAAATCCATGATGGATGTACTATTGATGATGTAAAAAAGTTTCAAAATAAGCTAGCACCTCGTTATCAAATTGTTGTTTACGAAAAAAATCGTTTAACTCGAAACTACAATGTAATTTATCCTGGAATACATGCATCAAAGAAAATTTTAATTTTGTATACTGAGGGACACTATGAATTATCAGCTACACATACATGTACCCACTTACTAACTAATCATATATACATGTAATTTCTTATTCGTCTAAGCTTCGTACACCATTAGACCCATACAGTATCCAAAAGATGATATTCTATGCTAAAATCCCATATCAGTTACTGAAAATACAATATCAATACATAAAATACGTTTCTTAGAGTTGCGCCCATTTCCTCCCACATTATCTCATACATTTATGTACAATATGTAGTGCTCTATATTACATATATCCGCAATATACCTCTAAATATACGAATAAACACTAAAAAATCATTCTTTGTAACCGTTTCTTTAGCATCTCATTAATATTCATTATCATCTCATTAATATTCATAAATAATTAATTCAATAATCTAGTTTTTTAAAAGGATAAAATCATTTATGCGGAAATACCTTAAAAAATCTTGTTTGAAGACTTCTTCCAAAAAGCACAAAAGGGAAAGTTGCCTTGCGTAAAAAATTTCATTCAGTCTTTTTCCTCTTTCAAACTCAGGTAGGAAGGGCCACCCTTTCTCTCCCTCTACGTATGTGGCAAGGTCTTAACAAAATGCGTAACAAGTCAAACGCTAATTTAAACTGGTCCTTTGCTCAAAATAAAAACACAGTTCCCTCATGCAATCCTATGTGCGGTCTCTCAGTATGGGGGCAATACATTAACTTTTTAAAAGTAACATGTGACATTTAACTATCTCATTCTTAAAATCTCTGTCCTCAGAATAATGATTCCTATTTCTTTTTTCACATATTTTCAGTCTCCATGCGGTAGAAGTCACACTCCCAATTAAACAAGGTCTTTTACTCCATGAACAGCACTGTTTGCTCCCTCCAGCATCCTGGAACACACACATACAAACAGGTGTCTATGTTCCTTTCTTTACTCTCCATCAAAGGGTTCTGTCCCTCGCACCATTCTTAGCTTACATTTTCAAACTAAATTATTTGACATGTGTCTCTGGCTTCCAACAGTTAAAGTATTATCCGACATCTATATGTCACTTTCAACTGACACTTTCTTCTTTCTTTAAATGACAAAATGATTAAATTACGTGACAGTGTTACACAAAAGCTTCACTATTACGAATACAAAAGATTCCTATTGTCTCTTTACTCCCCTTGTTTTGGATAGATTCAGCTCTAACAACTACTTATATCAAAGTACTTCAAAACCACAATTAATTAATTTTTAAAACATCTTAGCGATGCAGCTTCTGCCGCCATTTTGCTTTTTCTCGATTTCAGGCGTTTACGTTGTTTTGAATATCTCAGCATTATTTGTCCTAGCAAGTTGAAAATGGCTTGGCGTGTAAAACTTGCGCAGACCTAAAACTTTGATCTCTTAACATATTTGCCTAAACCACTCGAAAGGGGTGAAATCAGGGCCTGCAGTGGCAACATTTTAGGACATTGAAGACATGTTTGGAAAGAGGAAGCAATTGACATAAAAGTTCTGAATTCGTATTTGGATGTAGTCCGGGGTCATAAGTTTGTACTTACAAATTTGCAGACCTGTAGCTGCCTGAAAGGCCTGCACAAATATCGTAAATTTGGGGAATTATGTCAATTTGTCATATTTCACTGTCGAATATCTCAAATGGGCCTGGATAAAAAAATCTGAAATTTGGGAAATAGTTACTCCTTTTTATATACCATAACAAACAACAAAGCGCGTGTCGTGTTTCTGAGCAGAAGGGGGTCAAAATATTAAGGAATGACGTCATCCTGTAGGAGGTGTTTTGTTCACAGATTCAACTGGAAATTCATTGCTGTGAACTAAAATAAAGTAGGATGAATGGCTGTTCCAATTAAGGCTCTCGAGCTCCTTTTTTTGCTCTAGTTGTGACTCATTGAGTTACCACCCACATTAGCACTGGCCGTTATCAGCAGAAGGCAAGAAAGGTCAAAATGCATTCTTACATTAACAAAAAGGTCCGTAAGTACTCATTTCTCTTGCTGCTTGCTATTTCCATGATATTCCATTCTGTTTATTGTTCTTTTAACTGTCAACTCATGCAGGAAACGCTTGGTCTTTCGTTAAATTTACATTCCCTAGGCAGTGTTTACTGTGAGTGAGTGTTCACTGACTGGGGAATGTAGATCAAACAAAAGGATAACAGTATCCTCCTTGAGTTGACAGTTAAAATAAGCATAATCATGTTTGAATATCATTGATATAGCAAACAACAATGAGTAATTTTTGCCAAGTGTGTGTTTTGACTCTTCCCGACTTCTGCTGATAGCGGCATTCTTCATCAGTGCTGCTGCGGGTGATAAGACAGCAAGTCACACTATAGGAAAGAAAGGAGCTTGAAAGCCTGGACTGGACTGGACTACTTTATTTTACTCTGCAATATTTAATTTCCAGTTCAATTTGTAAATAAAACACCTAATAGAGGATGACATCATTCCTTAATACTTTGACCCCCTTCTGCTCAAAAACACAAAACGCGCTTTGTTGTGTGTTTTGGTATACTAAAGGAGTAACTATTCTCAACATTTCAGATTTTTGTAATCCACGCCGATTGAAGATATTGGACAGTGAAATATGGCAAATTGGCATAATTCTCCAAGTTTACGATATTTTTCAGACCTTTGGTAGCAGCTACAGGTCTGGAAACTTTTGAGTATAAACTTATGACCCCCGACTACATGCACACACAAATTCAGATCTCTACGTCAGTTGCTTCCTCCTCCCAAACATGTTTTCCATGTCCAAAAATGTTGCTACTGTAGGCCCTGATTTCACCACTTTCAAGTAGTTTTAGGCAAAATTTTTTAAGAGGACAAGGTTTTAGCTCTGCACAAGTTGGACACGCTCGGCAATTTTCAATTTGGTAGGACAAATAATGCTGAGATATTCAAAACAACGTAAACTACTGAAATCGAGAAAACGCAAAATGGTGGCAGAAGCTGCGTCGCTACGAGATATTTTAAAAAAATAATTATTTGTGGTTTTGAAGTACCCTGATATAGTATAAACATTCATTAAAAAATTGATTTTTTTAAAGTTCAGCCGGGAATTTTTCTTTTTTCTCGATCACTTATCATGGATTGGCTCTGGTATGAATGAAAGTAACCTCACTCAGATTAGCTGGAGTGAAAGTTTGTTTTACATCTACCCGCCGATGTGTTCTACCGGGAATAGAACCTGCGACCGCTCGCACGAAGGACAAGACTGATAGAGATTATGCTACGTGAGACCGCCTATATCAGCGACAAAAGCCTACACTGTAAAAACTCGTTGTGTTATTTCAACGACATGCCTGTGTGTTAACAGGATTGTGTTAAAATATAACACAAACAAGAGATTAGAACAACTCACTCTCCATTCGGAGTTGTGTGTCAGATGCTGGTAGTTGAAATGACACACACTCTGTGTGTTAAATTAACACAAGTGTAGAATCTTCGGTGTTGTTTTATGTGTGATTGCCAAATATGTTGGGCATATAATTTTAAAGGCTTATGAATTGAAGCTACAGACAAACAGAGTAAAAAGAAATACTTAAACAAATCCAGGTATACGCAAAATGCCATCTCCCATATTTGATGCACTTATTGCTTCTTTTTCTAAGCGATTGTGTACTAGAAATAACAAGCGCATCAACTTTATTAGATAGCAACTGTCGCCAATCATTTGAAAGTGAATATGGAAGAACTATAAAATAAAGTAAATAGAAGTCATCATTTTGTTATAAAATTAGGTCTACATGGCGAGCAGATTTTATCTTATCCCGAACGGTTATCGTCGAATATACGCGGCTTAAAGGAGCAATCTGATTAGCCAAATTCAAAAGGCCTCAACAATTTATCCCTCTACAAGCGACTTGTTCTTCATCGCCTCCGTGGCCAAGTCGGAAGAGCACGGTGCTAGTAACTGAAAGGTTGGTGGTTCATGTCCTCACCCCGTCACTTGAGTACTTTTTTTACTTGTTTAAAGTGTTTTCTTAGACTCAGCATAATGTAAAGACATTACACATATAGGCGATTTAACATATTTTGGGGGAGTAATTTTGTGGTTCATTAACGGTTACGGCACACCCCCTGTAACACACCCCTGCGTTAAACGCCAATACCGCGGGGTTTGTGTTGAACTAACACCGCATAGTGATAGTGACGCTGGAACCACTGCCCTCTGTTAAAATTGAGTTGAATTAAGATAACCATTTTTTACTGTGTAGGCAACCTCTAAGAAAAGGGGATAGATTTGAAGTGAAGCAACTTCTAACCTATTTACTTCCTATATTATACCACGGATTAGTGGTAGTAGAAGGATAGATTCATTATTTAAGATAATGACTACGCCCATTAAAAGGTATATTCACTCAGTCACTTTGCATCAGATTTCCCAAATTTTTATTCCAGAAACCTTGAGTTATATACAAGTTGTGTAATTGATAATTTGACTTTAGATACAATGAATATCTTTCTTAATTCTTCGTTCAAGAAGCGAATGTGCTTTTGCTTTTAACCATGCCTATGAAATACTTCCGCAAAGTAATAAGAAATTTTGTACAAATGTTATTCTTAAATGCTACTCATTAAACGAGAAATGAAATTTACATCTTTGTGTAATTCGTAAAGTTCGCAAACTAAAAACAAGAGAAATAGCTAAATATCTTTCATGAACTTCAGCAAATGTTAGAATCTGTTACCTTATATTTTTGCATAAACATTCAACTTTTACTCTAGACTGTAGGTAAGTATGTTGTTTGCTAAATTCTATTTCGAATGCATTTTGACATTGCCACAAAGGTTCAAAATAATTAATATGGTTAGTATAGACCCGCGTATGATTACCGGTAACAGCTTTTATGGTTCAGATTCGATATTAAACTGTAGACCCACGCCTGATATAGAATTGGTGCAGAGGGAAGTTAAACTCCAAACATACCGACTCACTGACCTTGTCACATGAATATCACTATTAACGAAATATCAAGTAAACGTATAGCCTATTATACAACATACCAGTAGTATCTACATAATTTCTTCGAGGACGTGTTCAAACACCAAAGTTTATCTCAATATATTAAACATCAATAACTATAATTCTTAAATCACATGATTAATTAAGCATAATAATAAAAATTACAATCTCTCTCTCTCTCTCTCTCTCTCTCTCTCCCTCTCTCTCACTCTCTCTCTCTCACTCTCTCTCACACACTCTCTCTCTCTGTCTCTCTCTCCCTCTCTCTCGGAATGAAACCACAGATTTATGGCACCAAAAGAAGTAAAAAAAAGTTTATATCATCTATATTCGGAAGTGGACAGGGGCGGAACTAGATAGCTTCGAATGTGGGGGGAAGGAACTTCACACTTAGGGAAAGGAACTTGCCGACTTACAAATACGCATTGAAGATACGTGTGAAAAAATTACGGGACACACTAGGAGTGATGGAATTCATTCGAAACTCACGATTAGCACGTTGCGTAGACGCTGTAGGACAGCACTTTGAACATGTTCTGTAGATGCGTTTATTGTTAGCACTTATCACCTACTCTCTATCCCACCCTAGGAAGATTATAAAACGGAAATGACGTTCAACGAAACGTCTTAGAGAACGACGTTGCCAATTATTATTGAGTAGGCGGCGGCCGATTAGAGAAAAAAAGAACATAAACCATACAGTGCAGCGGTAAACGACTTAATAATAACAATAATAATAATAATAATAATAATAATAATAATAATAATAATAATAATAATAATAATAATAATAATAATAATAGCAGAAGAGCTAGTGTAATCACTTACCATACGTAATCTACTTCTGGAGGCAATGCGGCTTCCTTTACAATGCGGTCTATTCTGTACACACAGAACCCGGAGGACAACGTATGGCATGCAAAATATATGTCAAACCTGTCCGTAATAGGGCACACACACTAACTAACTAACTAACTATATGGCCTATGGAACCCGGAGGTTCAATGCCGCATTCACAAAAGCTCTCCACTGACTTCTATCCTTAGCTAACTGCATCCAGTTTCTACTTTGTATTCCTATCTCTGCGAGATCCATCTTAATATTGTCCTCCCATCTGCGTCTAAGTCTTCCTAATGGTCGTTTTCCGATTGGTCTTCCAGTCAAGACTTTGAAAGCGTTTCTACTTTCTTCCATTCTAGCTACATGACCCGCCCACCTAAGCCTCCTAGACTTGATGACCCTAACAATGTTGGGTAAACCATATAAATTATGTAGTTCCTCGTTATGAAGTTTCCGCCATTCCCCATTCCCGTTCCTCTTAGGTCCGAATATTCGTCTCAGGATCTTGTTCTCAAATACTTTTGGTCTATGTTCTTCCCTCAGAATAAGTGACCATGTTTCGCAGTCGTACAGAACAACAGGCATGATTATCGTTTTGTATATTTTAAGCTTCAAATTCCTTGACAGAATTCGCGACGACAAGAGATTTTGAACCGAATAGTAACACGAATTCCCTGCTTTTAGTCGACATTTAATTTCTCCATGAATATGATTTTCCTCTGTTAATATTGATCCTAGATATTTGAAAGAAATAGGGCACACACATACATATCATAATGATATTAAACCCACTGCCAACAACGTGAATAATACTGTCACTAAACACACTGCAAGAAGACGGTAGAAATAGTAATCCTAGTGGAAATAATGCTAGTTTAGTCACTAGACAACATGCAAAAGGTGCTAAATTTCTATTCTATAAATAAACCAATTATTTTTTATAGAAAAATATCCTTAGAAATTTCTAGATCAAGCGACAAAGTGCTACATTGGTAACACTGATAACAAGAGACAAACGACAACCGCCTCACGTTTCCGCGAATGTGTATACATTTTTGACGTACAATTATATCATTTCAAACATTGCCCCAGTGATCAAAACATAACATACTAATCCGTCAAAACTAATGAAAACAAGGCAGTAGATCATTTTGACATGTTATAGTTGCTCACATTTTTTATGTTCATGGCGGACATATCCGTAATGTCAAAAAATCGACATATTTCCTTATGTCCGCCCAAGGGCGCCCATCAGGGAGGCAAGGTGGGGAGATCGCCCCCCCTAAGAGAAAATCGTACTTGGGAATATCGAAAGCCCAATAGAATTTTTACATTAGTTATAGCAAAATTTGAAACCATATATGAAATCTCGCTTATATTTCCCCCCTTGGAAACCACAACATGGGCGCCGTTGTGTCCACCATTAGAAGGCAATTCATTTGTACACATTAAAGTATGTCCAAATTTGAAGACATGCATTTTTGTGTCGTTTCGGGCTCTGTGTGTAGGACACTTCTATGTTAGAAGCAACTAAATTTGTTTCAACTTGAATCACATTCCACCACTCTACAATTTCTTTATATTTTAACCACTCTACAATTTCTTTTTTAGTACATGATTTCGTAGGAATTTTTTCGTCTTTTACTGAGTTTGTGGATTCATTATCAATAACAACCACGGAATTTGGTGGTACATTCGGAAGGAGTTTTTCTTGGAAATGTTGTTCATATTTTTCTGCATCTAATTCTCCGTGGTAACCACCTGTATTTCTGCCGCGAAAAACGAGGTCAACTCCAGGAATTAACCCACTCTATCATGGCATGAATCACTATTATTCTCTTCCTTTCCAGAGGTGCCTTCATCAGTGTTCGAAGTAGAAAAAGGCAAAGGCGGTATGTTTTATTACGATTTTAAGTCGACATACCGGCTATCTAAATGTTGTGATACAGTGAGTCTGTTTCCTAAATCAGTGGCGGACTGGGACACAAAAGGCCTAGGCGGGGATTAATCATGGGGGTTATGTGACCACGTCCGCACTCAAGAGTCCCCATTATATATAGATATCTGTTCGCATAGAATTAATTCTACTTCAGTGGTAGTATGTGAAAATTATTATTATTATTATTATTATTATTATTATTATTATTATTATTATTATTATTATTATTATTATCATGATTATTACTATTGACTTAAGGGCTCCAGGCGGTAATTCCTACCTTCCCGCCCTTGCCAGTCCGCCCCTGCCTAAAAGATTGCCTTTCTATTTGCAAAATGACTGAAAACTACTGGAGAGCTTCTTTTTAGTTACAGGGGGGAGCATGGAGACTGATCCCTCGACAACAATTTTTAGGTAAAAAAATTAAAAATATCCCCTTATGTTGCATTATAGAAAATTATACACGAAAATACTAAAAACCGAGTTTTTATATTAACAATTTCCTGCAGGCAAGCTTTCAGGTCCCCACTCGATGAGGAGTGTTCCAAACCCTGGAAGAATCGCCCTCACAGCAGACAACCCTTAAATCCGCTCATGCTCAAAACACGACACTTATGTATGAATTAAGACAAGAAGACACACATATGTACGAAAGAAACGATTGAATATGACACATCAAAATATAAACTAGAAAAAGATAATAAAAAAAAAAGTGTCGGTGCTGTCAACAAAAATTATTTCTAAATAAAAAATTAAAAATATTTTTACGTGCAAAGCTATTTGTGAACTACTGTGTATAAAAATGGATTAATTAAAGGTATATTAGCATCCGCTTTCCAGTGACCGTGTCTGGATCACTAAAATATCAGAGGCGTTATGCCTTCATCACTGAAAAACCATAGGCGGTATGGCATACCACCGCATACCGTCTCACTTCGATCTCTGGCCTTGAAGCCTTAGGGCAAACGCTCTCTCCAGCTTCACTGCCTGGTTTCGAAAATATGAATAAACCAAGGATGTTGTAAAATAGAGGATCTGCCGATATGTATCTTCATCCTATTAAATCAACGAAGAAAAAAAAACGAGCATCGCCAATTCTTATTGGCTACTCTCGTTTCTTGCATGGTCTGATTGGCTACTTTCGTTTCCGCCATGATTGTTGGCTCAAAACATTGCGATCCTATTGGGCAGATTGGGCAGAGTAGGGGTGGCGAAACTGTGACGTATGGCTTCAAGATTTTGTAGTAAGGGCAGATCCTATATTTTATAAGATCCTTGGAATAAACGTTTAATAATATGGCTTTTTCACCAGTAGAAAGAGGTTTCTCTTTCTTTCTTTGCTTCTTATAACAATGTGGGAATTTTCAGCCACTGTCTAGAAAAATAGCACTATACCAGTTAAATGCAAAACTAACAAACTAACAACACTAATAATAAGACACAAATAACGCAGGGAATAACTATGGCAAGAAAATAACAAAATAAAACGGAACAGAAGAAACGCGCACAACAAAATTCACTGAACTATCACAGATCACAATGAATCAAAACTGTCATCCCGCTTCCGTCGACGTGGCAACAACTGACCTCACGCTGCCAAACATACCTTATCTTAAGAAGTTTAACTGATAAAGAATGAGTTTGTATACCTCTATTGTTATTCTAACAGTCAATCTTACTTTCCTTGTGTATCTACTGCAAAAGTAGCTACATTTTAAAAAGTTTTTCGATACATTGATATTTGAGTGAGAGTAAATCTGACAATGTTACTTGTGTCATGCTTTCGCTTTCGTCATCGGCTACAGTTAAGGTTGCAAGTGCTTACATTAATATGCTAGCTGAACGTACCAGTTACGCTGGACACACGAACAACTGAAGTGCAAGTCAACTCTGAAGTTTAATTTGTTTCTACCACAAACTTTAAAAACATTTTAAATTCTGTCACTAACCAGATTAACCAAAACCGTTTTGGATTTTAAACAGGCTCTTTTTTCTACTAATAAACGGATCAGTTTTCTATTAAAAATCGGTTTCAGTTAGAAATGCAACAGTTTTTAAATTTGAAACAATTTTCGGAACTGAAAATCGGAGCTGTTTTGTAATCTTCCTGGTTTTTGAGAAATCTCTGTTGGTTCTTTTAAAAACCGAAAAACAATTATTTCTTTTAGCATCAGTAGTATGGAATACCACATAGGATAGCGGGTGGTCCAGGAACCCTCCCCCGTGAACGTCGTTTCAGGCTTTTTTAAAATTATTATTTATTTATTTATTTATTTTTATTTTATTATTATTATTATTATTATTATTATTATTATTATTATTATTATTATTATTATTATTATTATTATTATTATTATTATTATTATTATTATTTTTACAAATTTTAGCCTCTATATTTCCCCACCGCTTCAATGACTTGTTCAAGCAAATTTTGTTTTGCTTAAAGACTTTCAATAGAGAAAGGGCAAGCGCATTTAAAGAGGTTTTACATCATAAATAACACAAACTAAATACAACTTTCTTACAAGGCTGTCAATAATCTTTATTATAAATTAACTAGAAATGTTACACTTTCAGAAGTATATCACTTCCTTCTTCAGACTATTACTCCCACTGAAATCATAAATAATATTACATCATTTTTTATCTCTACCAATCAGGAATCACTTTTCATTGAAATTCAATATATATGTCCATTGTTGTGGCATTTTAAATTCTTAACAGACATAGTACATTGTTAACAAATCTTTATATTTCTTTTAACATATACTAACTAAAATAAACACTTATTAACTACCTAAATATTAAATTTTTCTACCTGGATATTGAATACTAATTAACTACCTGAATATTGAAAAAACACATTATTCTAGTTAATTTATTATAGACAGTCTTGTAAGAAAGTTGTATTTAGTTTGTGTTTAAGATGGACACAAGGCCTTTTTATCACAAACAACAATAAATACATAAAAAAATAAAGCTTACTGAAAATAAGAATAGCATAGGCTATTAACTTTGACAGTTTTAAAATTGGCTAGGTATAACATTTTTAAAATTAAAATGAAGGAATTAAAGAAAAAAGAAGAAAACTTTCGAGGGTGTATGACCCCGGATCCTCCCTGGCCTCAGTTTTGCTACAAAAATTAACATAGTTTAAATTTTTGTTATACTACATCTTTCGTAAACCTCTCGTGATTAGAAGGGAATCTCATAAATTGTGGATGAAATTAAGAAAAATCATGGCATAAATAAATTTACAAAACAATCCGAGTAAATTTTGAGATGAGACAAGAACTAATCCTTCGATAATCGAGACGAGAAATAAATCTTCCATAATTGAGACGAGACGAAAAAACCTTATTTCTCGTCTCCTGAGCAACACTATTTGGACAGATTGAGATTGTCACTATTCATCTAGCAACCCCAAAAACTATGAGTTCTTCATTAATCTTAGTGAGTTGGACATTTTAATTTTCATCCCCACCATGTGGATGGGGGCTAAGCTTAGACTTGAACCTCTTCAGGAGAGTTAGTATTCATCTCAGCGACCCTTAAACTATGGATTCGACACTAATATTAATTGATTTCGATTATTTTTACATATTAACCGACCACCAACTCGTCATATACTAAAAGCTCGCCCTCCCACTAAAAACGGAATCAATGTGTACTTAGTACCAGGAACTTTTACTTAGGGGGATGTTCAAATAAAACGGTGTATTGACAAAGCAATATTCTGTAACTCAACTATTAGTCATAATAACTGGTTTAATGGTCTCCTCCCTCTCAACCTTCATTTATACGTATCAATTTGCTAGGAAAAAGAAAAACCCTGCACGCTGTAATTATTTCTCGGAAGGGACTGCGGCGCCCAGAAGGGAAGGATTAAGCATGTTTATTTTGTCAATTGCGTTAATCGAAACTCCGAAACAATGCATTTCATGGTTTTTTTTTTTTTTTTTTTTTTTTTTTTTTTTTTTTTTTTTTTTACAAAACCAGACATGAGAATGTTTACTTCGTATTTTGAAAGGAAACAAATAAATCAGAAAACCTAACATTTTTTAAATAGATGCAATAAGCATATGATAGTAATTGATAGAATTGAATTCCTTTCCTATCCAGAGGTGTGTGTAAAAGAATGGATTGTTAGAAGGGTCTAGAGTCTGAAGGTATTATCAAAAACGCTAAAATTGCTTGGCAATCTGATTATTTTTTAAAACAAAAATGCCGAACTTCAGCTTTCTAAGTTGAACGGCTGGGGAGATACTGAATTTTTTGCAAATATTCGGACTCCTCCCCACTCCTCCTTGGTATATTATTATAATCAATATGATACAACATCTCAGTTTGGTTTGGGGTTTAATATAAACCGAAAATCTTTTCATTGTGCTTTGCCGTTTGGCCATACATAAAATTGGATTATACACACTATTATGTTATTTAAGTAAAGAGACTCTTACAAATAACTACATAAAGGACTTGTGTCATTCACTTTCCATTTGATCTGCCAATAGAGGCAGCCGTAGGGCCCGTAACCTTGTTGTATGAGACTATGTACTCATGTATAAAGGGACAATAGTCTTTCATCCTTTCTCACAGAAAGTGCACGTTTTGCTACTGGCTACACTGGTTTGATGCGTACTTCCGCTTTATATTCTTCCTAGGATGGGACAGAGAGTAGTAGTTTGTAGTGCTACTTTGTGTAGGATACTACGTTACAAGTAAATTACGTTCTTGTGTATTCTGCCTATTATTTCATTACATTACACGACTAGTTATACTTGTTCTTATTTCTACCCTCTCTCTCCAAGTTTCCATCTGATACATCACTTTCCAATGCCCCCAGATATTATGCTACCATTTTAATTAGTTTATGCTTTGACTCCCATTATATATACATGTGCGTAAAATCGTGCCACGAATAACAACTTTTTTTCTGTATGGTTTCCATCTTTAGTGCACCGTTTCAATACCCCTGCCGTACAGACATTCGATGAATCACTAAATGACGTATGGACAATCTTTGGTGCAGTTACGTAACATGCGCTTAACGAGTGAAGTCAAGATGATCTTTATGTTTTTATGAATCCCCATCTTACCTGCTATCATTATTTCGTTTGCAGATGTGAAGTTATTTTCCCCCCAAATTCGAAGGTGTCTAGCTCCGCCCCCGTCCACTTCGGACTATAGGTTATATAAACATTTTGTTCTTGCTTTGGTGCCAGAAATCTGTGGTTTCAGTTTTTTATCATTTCTTTTTGGACACAATATATATATGGTATATCAAAGCAACACCCACACAACGTTTGCGAAGTAATTCCTGACACCAAGATAAGATGGAAAGTATGGACCAACCTAGGTGCACAAATGCTCCGTTTCCGAGTTAAAGGCTGCCGAAAATGTAAATAATAATAATAATAATAATAACTTGAAAGGTCTATAGCTCCAATATTATGGGACCTACCGTAGTCGAGTCAGAACTTTATTTAGAAACTACTATATGCCATATCCAAATATTCAAGTTTCAGTATCCTGCGGTACTTCCGCAACAACTTTTATAGATGTAGTTGGTGAGTACTTCAAATTATATGCACGTAGCCAACCAGCCTCTACAAAAATTGTTGCCTGAGTATCTTAGGATTCTGAAACATGTATTTTTGGATAGCACATATATTAATTGCTAAGAGAAATCCTCACTAGACTACGGTAGGTCCCACAGTTTTGGATCTTTAAAGTTAGTTTTTTTTATATTTTCGGCAGCCAATAACTCCGAAACGAGGCATTTGTGCACCCAGGTTGATCTATAATTTTCGTCTTATCTTCGTGTGTGCAATCACCTCTCAAACGTGGTCGGTGTTGTTTTGAAACACTCTTTATATACATGGGGTCCAAAAGTCCCCTTAATTAGGGTAACTCTGTAACGGACCAAAATTTCCGTTACAGAAGTTTTGACATTCTAATAATTAATCTTTGTTATTTCTTAAAAATTGCCAATTCTGTGAAGAGAAAAAAGAATTTAAATATTATTTGTTTAGTTCCAAAGATGATTTATATCCAGAAAGGCTATAAATCTATACTATTTTAGGGGAGATTTTGATTATTTTAACATTTGAAAATTATATATACTATTGAATCTTTTCCTTAAAATTATTACTATCTATATATAGTTGATTATCGTAACATTGTACAATATAATTATGTTCCTAACTATTGTAAACATATGTATGATGTTATGCTTAGGCAGTAACTTGTCAGAAGAAAAGAAAAAGAGATATACTGTTGTTGATTTAGAAGAAGAAAAATAAAATGGATCTAGTTTGTTAACAAATGGATATAGTTAAAATAATGTTATTGTGACATGGAGATAATAATAAATATGTGTGAGTAAACTAGTTACGGGTCCCCTCAACTTATTCTTCTTTACCTCACCTTAAAATGGATCATCTTATTATTTTGGTATATCTATATACAGGCGTAATAAAATGCAAGTAAGGAAATTAAGTTTTGCTGTAACGGACCAAATTTTGGCCTCGCTCCGTTACAGACATTTTAGCGCTTCACTAAATAGTGTCATTTCATCTCCCGTAATAGTTATTTACATAAGAAGAAAAATTTAACTTGGAGAATTATTGTTTATTTCCAAAGATGTTTTATGTTCAGAAAGGCCATAAATCTATATCATTCTAGAAGAGATTTCGATTATTTTAACATTTAAAATTATACTTATTATTTAATCTACTTCCTTAAAATTATGAATATCTATATAAATATCTGATTATTGTAATACATTACAATATAATTATGTTTTTTTTTGCTGTTGTAAATATATTTATGATGTTAGGATTATAATCCAACATATTAGTTAAGAAGAAAAGGAAGGTATGTATACTGTTGTTGATTGAAAGTGTATGATCTATGACATCTAAATATATAACGACGAACTGAAGATAGTGAACGGTTGGCAAGATGGCGTAGAATGTTCTACACAATGGAGCGTTATGCTCTTCAATTATTGCAATTTCATTTTTAACAACAATTTCAATTTTGGACATCATTTAGTGCATTACAATTTTTATAGTGATTTACATATTTTTTTGTATGTTCTACGCTTCTGCCTTCCTTTTTACTTCACAAACTAGTGTGGAAACATAACTATTTGAAACAGGCCAATTCGTCCATTTTGGAACGGGCCATCTTTTGCAATTATAATAACTACAAAAATATTTAAAACAATTCTAGTGAAGCAGTCAACTTGGCCTTAGTGCTGTGACTTTTAATTATAAAATCTCCCGAGGGAGATGAATAGAATAGAATAGAATAGAAGATAGTGAAAACGTTAAATTTATGTATTTCACTGATTGATAAATCTTGAGAAAGTTTATATATTCCTGTTAATGATTATTATTGATCAGTGTCCTGTGTATTTCTTGTGATATGAATAAGATGGAAGCTATGTCTGAATAAATAAGTTTCGGGTCACCTCAACTACTTCATCTCGCCTTACGATGTGCTAAGTGATCATCTAATACGTACTTACATATGCATGCGTTCGTCTGTAAATTAAACAAATGCAATTAAGTTAATAAAATGCATATAATATGATCTATTAGTGATGACGTCGAAACTGTATTTTGTTTTGTTAGTTGAGGCTTGAAGTAGTGTACCGTAAATTTGTATATTGTCTGATATGTATGAGATGGCTGATATGAATATAGAGTCGACAAGTGGTTGTATATATGGATTCCACCTATAAAGAATATTTTGAGTTCGAGCCAAATGTATGCCGAACTGAATCAGATGGAAGTTGGTGTTAGAATCCCGAATAATAGTAATCACAATGTTGACCTAATCTTAAGGATCGCCACTATATATATATACAGATAATTTTAAAGGTGAATGTACGCTTCGTTGCAAGTCTACTCCTATATAGTTTACGTCATTTACAATCTATGCTTTAAGAAACGCTGTATAGTATAGCATATAAAACCGCCATAATTGCCTTCAGGGGTTCCAATCCAGAGCGAACCAGGAAACGCGATATCCGAAATCAACTTCTATATTTTTTGAATTCTTATAACTCTGTTATTGTCAGAGATACAACAAAATATAAGAGGTAAAACCGACTCCAAATATGATGTTTTTAATTTAAAGTGAAGGAAATTTTTAAATCGGACAAGCCGTTTGGGCTGTACAGTGGGCCTCATAAATTCTTGAGCTACAAAATCCGTGACTTAGGCAACCCAACTAACGCCACTCCAAGATTAATTACACCTGGTAGAGTAGCTAGAACAGGAGCATGAACTTGCACACTCCTGTTAAAAGAACAAATTGTAAAGTATTTTTGTGCAGGAGTGAGACACGAAAATGACAAAAGGGAGTCTTAGGATACTTGTACTCATAGTACAGCCCAGTACCAGAAAACAATACACGGACACCAGAGGCGCCGATTAGAAGATAACAATCGGGGTACTTAAATAAACTCATAATTAACTCAAATGGGGGATTATATAAACAAGTTAACTTATTTCAAATGACTATACATATATGCGTATCAAATAATATAAGGATAGATTATGCGGTATATGTAGCAGGTTATTTTTTACGTAAACACAAAGCCTTGCGCTGAGTCTTGAAATTATTAACAGTAATCCTACTTGCAAATCAAATAAAATATGCATGGATCATTTGGGGGAAGAGCCGAGCCCCCAATAAAAATTTTGGGGGTCTAACACGGTGTGAGTTTCTAGGTTCCGGCGCCACTGATTTATACGTAATTCTACTTCGACAGAAATACTTGTCCGATTTCGTTATTCGGACTTTGACTTGAAACTGCTAAATATTGCGATACAGTAATTTACTTGTAAATATGCAAAATGCAAAATTCGACAACACTCAAATTAGGTGGAGACTTATCCGTACTAAGCGTATTTCCCCTTAGGTTGCAAATATAAATGAGGACTTGTATAATATTTGTGAAAATTTTCACATTGAGACGCAAGGAGAAAAGAGGAAAATATAGTTTCAGTAAACAAT
This sequence comes from Thermobia domestica, assembly GCF_964235325.1. Taxonomy (NCBI): domain Eukaryota; kingdom Metazoa; phylum Arthropoda; class Insecta; order Zygentoma; family Lepismatidae; genus Thermobia; species Thermobia domestica. The sequence goes on from NC_137467.1 coordinate 124,300,540, forward strand.
AATTTAAAAATACACGGAATTAACGGCTAATATCAAATATAGAACCATTAACAGAAGTAACTCTGTAACTCGTTTTCTCTATTCATTTTTCTTCCTTTATTTTCATGACTACATCATCACTAAATTCCTCCACTCCATTACTAAATCTTTCATTTAGCAGCATCCAACTGGAGCTCAGCCTTGTAAATGGAACAGAATGAGAATCGAACCGGATTACGTAAGGATGAGAATCGAACCGGATCGCGTTGTACCACAACGCTAACCCCTCATCTAAAGCGTTATTTATTAGGGCTCGCCTTTTCAGTTCGTTCCAAACAGTAGCTTGTTGATAGTCAAATTGACTGGCAAAGCACAGGAACATGTAATTGAGGATTCGGAAGGCATTATATCGTAGTATTCACTAAATTATCAACATTACACGTTTTTTTAAAATACAAAACTCTTTATTTCGAATCAAATATGGCGCATATGTTATACTCGTAAACAAACTAAAGACGAATCAATTATCGCGTATTGGTTGCATCTAAGAACGTTACAAGGCTACGGAATTCGATCTTAGCGAGCCTTCCTGTTGAGTTTCTCCATTTACTTCCGGCTGTGAAGATTTTTGAAGGTGACCAGTCTTATATCTAAAGTTCCTTCTAGAAATCACAATTCAAGGAAACAGAAAAGATGCAAGTGATGGAATAAATATTAAATAGTTAGAATGTAATGATGTAATTACATAAGTTAATAAAGGTAAAAAGTACTCTCAATTAAACCAGAAATTGAATCCATTATATGATCTAGCTAATCCTTAATAGCCTATGGTCTTCACTCTCAGTTTCTATTTATATGTTTAACCTCGATAAGCTAATTTCGTTAAAATATAGGAAAGTCATGTGTAAATTTCTTTTGTATAAAGCTGGAAATAACACCTTTCGAAATTATCTTTGTCATTAGCTGAATTTACTTTCTTAAGCAAAGTTCGTTGACGTAATTAAACCTTATTATGTATAAAAGGGAAACGTCTCAACCTGTGAGTAATGCCAATTCTTAATAGTTCATAGTCATGGTTAAACGCCAATAGATACCGTTAACGTGCAGTCAACTTGCATATAAAACTATTGTGACGATTTAATTGCAACTTAAAAACTGTATTATTTCAATTTAATCCTTTGAAAATAGGACAAGGTCTGTGATCATACTTAGATTTTAGCATTAATACTCGTATTTGTCGATTTGTACAGCAATATATTGTGATCATGTAATTGCAACTCATAACTGTGTTTTGCTGTTTATTATTAAGATAAGGGCTGTAGCTGTAATTAGATTTGAACATTAATTTTCGTGTAACCGCAAGTTAGTAGACAAACTTTAAAAATGTTAAATGTAAACAATTGAAACGTACAGTTAAGCAATTTTAAGCTATAGCGTACAGTAAGCCGAAGGCTTCAGGGGAGAACAACTAGTATTAAAAACCTCTTTTAGCCTTCCCCGCTGGTCTAGTAGCTAGCAACGGCCTGTGGTGGGCGTGCTCCTGGATTCGATTTCCGGAGGGAGAGCATTGCAATTTAAACGTACTTTACTTGTTTGAATTCCAGTTTAAATTGTTAGTTCATGCTTCAAATGGTCCCGGTACTGAAAAGAAAATATTTTAGTTTAACGTCCTACGATTATTCCCATTATGTTAAGGGAGACGGATGATTAAGGCAAATGAATGATTGAATAATTGGTGGAATAAGAATGTGGGACGAAACGGGAGTAGCCCAGTAGAATAATCTGCATCCATGGACCATTTTTGACCTTGAAAGTACTTACACTTTTGGTACATACTGTCGTTGAAGTAATGAATATTGTAATTACTCTAAGTACTCTCATTGAAGTAATATATTGAAGTACAAAGGTTCAATTGTAATTGAATTACCTCGGCTTTTTTTTACCGGTACTTTAGGTACAATAACTGACATGTAATTATGCTGTATCGGACTGTAGTCCCATTATTTTGCGTACGTAACACTGAACGTAATTAGTTTTCGTACTAACAGTTTAATTACTGTGTTACTTTTTGTATGTATGTATATAACGTAACATTTCGCGTATGTAATTTCATTATCGGACTGTAATTGAAGTTCATAAGTACCCGTAATGTACCCTTTATTTGAATCAGAGTTGTGATATTACGTTAGGTATGATAGTATTCTTGATAATAATATATGTGTAAAGCTTACTTACCTTTCATATTCACCCTTTTTGGATGTTTTGCGCGGAACTTTCTTATTTGAGCACCATTTCCAAGGTTAAACCTGCTTAGTTTAATCGGTTTGGTCTCTCTTATATTTATATATGAAATTGATTTTTTTTAATGCGCGAAATATTTTTTTTTTGCAATTGTTTGGTAGAAATTATCATATTTTGTGCGATCTTTACGTAATTCTAGAACTATTTTGTGCGATGTTGACCTCTTGCATAAATATATATTTTTTTAATGAAGAATCATTTCGAATTGTATATAGACTTAACATGAGTTTTGAAAAATCATATAAATGATTATTATGAGGTTGAAATAAATAAAACAATATTTTACAAGCTGCATTTTTTTAATTGAAATTATATTGTTAGAAAGTTAAAAAAGAATTGCATATGTAGTTATTCAAACAACGAGTCTCACCTAGAACAATATACATTTATTACATATATATAAGTAATTAATATTGTACATTATGTGTTTGTCAATTACCATTATGAGTACAATTTAAGGTACATACATTTGGTAATGAAGATATTTATATACATATAATATTGTTGTACAGTTGACTAATAATTAATATGATACGTACACGTAATTTTATATCATATACAAAATATTATCAAGTTGAATCAACAGGTATGATTATTACAAACATTTTCATTTTTTCACATGTGTAAAATTAAATTTTAATTGGTTGTAGGTCAAGATTTACATACATCCGTGCATTATGACTCATTAAGCAAGACTAACGTCGATATCCATAGGGTAGTGTTCCATAGTCTGTTTTACTGTGGGGATTTAACCGTCGTCTCTTATTGTTTACTACTCTATGCGTCTTAGTTTCAGGTCTTGTAACTATAGTAAATCCAGGCTTACGAGTAATCTTACGTGGATTCAACAATGTTTTATTTTCAATTTTTTCCTGTACTAAATCATAATAATGCTCAAAGGTAATTTCTTGACGTGTCCTAGAATCTAAAGTAATTCCTCTAATTTTATACACGTAATCGAATTCTCCCGTTTGAATACTTTTCATTCTGTAAGCATAATTCTTTGCTCCACATCCTATAAACACGTCTATTTCCCACCCTTCTGGAACCTCGTTTGTTAATTCTCCTAAGTAAGATCCTATCCTAAGCTTGGATTTTTCATGTCGTGGTTGAACAAATATAATACTATCTGTGTCACAGTACAGTACGTTGTTAGGTCCAATGGTGGTCAGGAGGTCGTGAAGTTTAAGCCTTGCCCATGATGTTATGAATGCTGCAAGCACAACATTGGAAAATTTGTTCGGTTTGTTTTCATTTTCTCTGTCTTTATATGTTACAATTAAATGTTTCTCTTCTATAGGTATTACAGACTGCACCTCATATTGAGGTGCATATAGATACGACATGAATTTTTCGGGAGTATCGACGATTACAGATTGTGAAAGATCTGTCCTTTGCCCCCATTTCCCGTACAGCGAATTCAAAAATATTTTCGAAATATATCTTAGTCCGGGATTGTGCTCTATGTTCTCATACTTTAGTTGTATTCCTTCATGCCTAAAATATTCTTGAATGTACTTTTCCTGCTCTTCTTTTGTAGTGCATTCTGCAGGAAAGCCTGAAGCTTCCTGTTTCATTTGAAGGAATGTATTTACATAATTACGAAACAAACTATTTGAATGCCCGTCTTCAGATCCCATAAGCTCAAATTCCCAAATTTCTTTTATTTTCAGTATTTTGTATCCGCATTTCATTGCTCTATGTAATTCAGGGGTACAAAACGTACTTGTAATGGCGCGATCACTTTCACAATGTGTACATTCGTCAATATTATTTTCCTGCATGCATGATCGACATAGACCAAATAATAATTTTCCATTCCATGTGTAAGGGAGGATTGGAAAATATAAATCGGATGGTGGAAGAACAGTACATTTTACGAGACCATGGATCTTTTCAATGTCTGGAAAAAATGGTCCCTTGTGAATGTTTGGCTTACCTATTGGGAGAGGTTTACGAGCCATTACCCAGGGGTAAAGACTAGTAACATCTAGGTAAGAGATAGTCTCGTCATCATTACATTTATGTAGTGCCTTATAGCATTCTACACGGCCACCATGGAAACTTTCTTTAGGGACAAGATGATCAACAAGATCATCACATTGATCTTTAATAAAATCTTGTATTGTTTTGTCTGATTTTACTTTGGCGTCCCATTCACATTCCCATATTTCAATAACAATAAATTTTCGTTTTTTCAAGTACTCGATTTTTGTGATCGTTGATTCATATCGATCTTGCATGGTTGTACGATGATTTGAAGATGAATCAAGACTTGTATGACGAAGATTAACATAACAAATTTTACAGCCATGCCAAAAACATCCATGAAATTCAAATACTGTGTTTGTTTTACTCTCGTACCCATCGACTTTGTATTTACCGAAACGTCTTTCCAATCCATTTGCGGAATATTCGATTTTTGTACCTCTGGTGCATTCCATATATCGTAACCACTGCAACGCTTTTAGGCTTTGTCGGTCACGATGATCAAATCCAAGGGGTGGAATAATTGGAATAGTATTTTCCGGTAGATGCATTGAACGATAAGTTAACATTGAAGTACTTGCAATAGTGCTAGCAGAGATAAAGCATTGGAGACCACCAGTTTTTTCTTCAATTAAATCAGAGAACTTAATTACTGCCTCTGCTAAAATTCTAACATCATTTCGGCAGTAATCGAACATTTCCTTTTGCAGATCGTACTGCATGTTGTTTTCTATACATTCTTTGTGCCAACTTATTAATTCTTTGCATTCTTTTGGACTTCGTGAATCTGGGTCAAAGTAATGTAACTCAGGAATCTTTCCTACATAATTTTGGTTTTCCTCTGTATTAAATAGGTATGGAAAATATCCCTTCTTTAAGTTTTGATTTAAGCCTAATGTCTTTGGGAGTGCAGATAATTTGATACCCATATACAGGAAGCTATCCCTAAAAATAATTTTATTTGATAGTCTCATCTCAATAATTTTGTGTCCCTGTGCTATTATTGAAGGTGAAAGATTTTGAGTTTCGATCAATGTCTTAGCCGCGAAAATCATATCATACTTACTGCCGTTATGAGATAACGTCACAATTGATTTAAAGGCGGGTCGATCCATGAGTACGTGACGTATAAAGTCTTCCATGCTCTTAAATGAAAACTCACGGATTCCATCTTTATTTCCGCAGTTTAGGCATGGATCATCTAAGGATTTATTCTTACAATCCGAACAAAGATGCATTACATATACCAAAGTAACAATGTGTTCTTGTTCATCACGATCATTCTTACCGAGTAACATCGTCTCTACATCAAATATAATATACAAAAATGCGTTTACATGAGATGGTGTTGCTTTTTGAACGAAACATACGTGATCGCGCTCGACATGATTATAGCACGTTTTACAAAATCGTTCATCACATGTATGTGGAGATTTGCGTCGCCGAATATCATAAAGAGCACAACATTTAACACAAACTTTGACGTTGTTACATACACTCTTTCCATTTTCTGTTACACTTTTATGATTTATATAGCATTCTTCCGTAGGAAACAGTCTGTAACAATCTGTACATTCGCGTTTTATATTGTCTGAGGAAGACACTTCATGATATTTCTCACAGTAAGTGCACTTGAATACACATTTGTGATCTTGTACATGATGATAAGCTTCCAAACAATGATGACAGTATCCTTGTTTCCCTAAAAGTGATCTGATATTTGCAATCAACTGATAATGTTGATCTTCATATAAAATATAAATTTGTTTTCCAGCGTGGACTCCAGGATATATTATATTAAATTCACGAGTCATACCATTTTTCTCGTAAACAATAACTTGGTAATCAGGTAACAGATGATTTTGAATCTTTTTCACGTCATCTAAAGTACATCCATTTTTATTCACAATATCTATATCTACAGTGGAACACAAAGCTACTGCTTGTTTCAACAAACGCTTAGGATTTGTCTTAAGACGATATAATTGTTTATGATTATGATCGGCTTTAGCTTTCCCAAGAATAATGCACTTGGGAAGACAGTACACATTCTTTTTCATAGGAATCACATTTTGTTCTAGGAAAGTAATTAAATCAGTGTGTTTCTTAGTACCAAGGGTTCGTCCTCTTCCTTTACGAGGGTCAACGATATGTACTTTAAAACTAACCTCATCTGCGAAAAGAAACTCTTCATTACTGTTTAATGTGTTCTCAACTATATAGAAAAGAACATCAGGGTTCAATTCAGCTTTTGGACGCCATGACATGTATATGGGTTTGTTCAGATTACAAGCAGAACTTTCAATAGTTATGCCTACATACGTGTCATTGTCAACGTCACTAAGGGTATTGTCTATAACGAAATCAAATAGGTTTCGAATATGCGTTTCCGGATCTTTGATAAGTTTAGCATCAGGCCGAATCGTCACTTCCTTTCCTTGTAAACCAAAGTAAGAATAGTGTTTAGATGTACTTTTGACAACATGAAAATCAGATTGTTTACCACCAGTACCATACAATGAAGATGTTGATGGAATCGTACCAAAAAATACTGTGCCTGACGTAGGACTAGGTGAATTCACAGTGCCCCTCATATATTCAACGAAATCGGATAGAGTTAAATCAGAAATTTTATCATCTGATATCAATTGCATTAGTTTTTCACGCGCCTGTTTTCTTATTTCTCCATGTTTAAAAAATCCAGCTTCATGGAGATCAGTAATATCTTTTGCCGTCTTACAACTGTTGAGGACAACATCTTGAGTTTCATAGTAGTAAATATATAACGCACGCCGCAATTTATAATATTTAACATTGTCAACTCTAACACCAGTGGCATGGCATCGCGTCACAATTTCCCATGAGAAAAAAACCTCTTCAGCGTCAAAGTAGTCTCGAGCCTCTATGAAATCCAATATGGTATTGATTGTACGAATGGCGTCCATCTGTAAGAATAAATTAATCACTTACTTAAGAACAATATTTTAAAACAAATGGTAAGCAAGAAATATATCCTATAATAATCAAAATATTTCTCAAATTCGTAATGGTAATAAGAATTGAACAGTAATTAGAACGATAGTAGTAATCAAAATATTTAATACAAAATGGAAATATTTGTAATTTTAATCAGGTATAAGATTTGATGCAAAATAGAAATGTATGTCTAAAATATCAAACAATAATTTACATTAATACTTGATATTGAACTGAAAGGCTCACTCTTGATTCGTAATGACAATGAATCTATAAGACAAAGACAAATAATTTGTTGTCGCTACATAATAATAGCGTTTAATCAGAACACTTACATAGACGCTAATTTAAGTCAATTCTCTTAATTACTGATGATATTTTATCTTGTTACATTAGATTTCTGATTTTTTTCAAAACGTAATAAGACTTCACTGACGAAGTGTATCAGTGAAAGTACTACGATAGAAAATAAGTGATTTGTTATTTACCGAGGATGACTGAAGTATCGGGAAATGCTCCTGAACTTGCCGATAAAGGGTAACTTCGACGTTCGGTGAATTACAAAATATCACAAAGAATGAATAGTAGATATTACTGAAGTGTAATCATATACTGAAATTTCGGCAGAAATTTGTCCCTTTTATACACTCACAAGATCCCGAAAATATCCGAACATTCCCGAAGTCAAAACCCGAACATACCCGAAGTGAAAACCCGAACATTCCCGAAGTGAAAACCCGAACATTCCCGAAGTGAAAACCCGAACATACTTGAAGTGAAAACTCGAATATTCGCAAAGTGAAAACACAAATATTAACGAAGCGAAGATACAAAATTTCAAAAAGGAAAGTTATTACCAAAGTTTATGTTTTAAATACAAAGTTTATAACTCAAAGTAGTTGAAGTTTACCGAAGATAATAAAAGTATCGGAAAACGGACCCGTGGTCTCCGATAAATTGTAACGTATTCGTTCCCGTAAAATGTTATATGCACAATAAATATGTAATATAGAAAAACACCACATGACATATTCCTAATTAGTATTTATCATTCATTAATTTAATTATAATAATAGCATTTTCAATTTAATTAATAATAGTTCAAATTGATCAATACATTTTATTTGAAGTTTCATGTGTTTATAAAGACAAAAAAATTGTATTTGTACTACTCTATAATCTGTCTTTCCGTAAAAAATGTTTCTGATTTTATAGAAAATGTTTTACTCTATCATAAACAAAAGACTACACGAATAAAAATTAAACGTACATTAAAAATTGTAAATTTTACACTTTTATACATAAGATTACTGAACTTCAACCAAAATAAAACAAACAGTTTAATACTAACAAAATATAAGTTATGGCTAACTAGTGACAAAAGTTGACTACAAACGATAGTAGAAAATTGTTGTCATCGTTGTAACAATAGAAGTTACTAAAAAATTTTACACTTAGGGAAATTAACGTATATTGTAATACAAAAATAAAGCCCAAAATCTTAATAGAAAAAATTGACATGAAAAAATGTTCAAACGAAAAGTGGCTAAAAAATGTTATAAAGTTTAAACGGAAAACTTAAAAAAGTGAAAACAAAAGATGTAAAAACAAAAAAAAGTATGTTAAAAGAAAAATAAAACAAGAGTTCAAACGAAAGGTTAGTAACGAAGTGTTAAAAAGTTAAAATAGATAAGTTAGAAAGTTTAACAGAAAAATTAAAAAGACGAAAGTGTAAAAACAAAAGATTAAAAGAAAAATGTAAAAACAAGAAAAGTTGAAAAGTGAAAATAGAAAATTAGCAGCAAAAAGTTAGAAAAGTTAAAAGTTAAAATAGAAAACTGACCTTTATTGTACACAAGGAATTAACACTAAGAACAAATAATAATAGTAATTAGTATAACAAGAAAAATATTGTAAATCAGTTGAATGAAAAAACAAATTGTTAAATTTCATTCTTAGAAAATAATACTTGAAACTATTTTAGTTTAAAAAAAGTTTAACTACATTACATGTTTTAGACAAATCTTATCAACAAGTTAACACATTCATTTTAAATATAAGTAATTTTGTATTGTGTTCAAAATCGAAAGATTTTTCATGTTTTGAAGTTACGGAAAGAAAATAGGAATATAATTAAATTTGCAACTACGTTCGAAATATTACTTCAATTGAAATGCTGTAATAGTTATTACGGAAGGTTATTTACCAGTAAGAAATAAGTATTAAATTAAAGACATTTAGTTAAATGTTAAGATTTAAGTTCATAGTGTTGCTACAGACGCTAAGAAAAACTAGTAACTTGGAAGAAAAATATTTTTTTTATCATTTATCTATGAATTTCCATTTTTTGACAGAATTTTCCGTTGATAAATTTTATTTGTAAATTGTACAAAATAAAAGTATCAGTACTGTTACTTACCAATCAATTTAGTCAAATCGTGGTTACAGGGAAACTTGATTAGAATGCAACAATCGAATATCTGTGTGCAACACTGTAATAGATTCAAAGATTATATTATGACTTCATGTTCTATTTAAATTACAATTATCTATATTTGTCTCTACCTTAATTTTATTTATTTATCATTAAAAAATAAATTTCTAAGTTCTCTTCCACAGTCTACCCTCTTCTCTCTCTTCTCAGTTAAGATTCGGGTGTTCATATTTAACTGTTTAGTAATCCTATGGACGAGAGTGAAAAGATTCGGTTATAGCTAAGTCAGACAAACTTTCAATAAATTGCAATTCACTGCTTTGTATTGTTCTGAGTGTAATCATCAAAGTATATTTCTTTCAGTTTTTACTCAAGATTTAGAAAGGAAGTAGCAACTATGTATAGTACAGGGCGCTGAAGAAATGAATTCGAAAAGCAGAAACATTACTATTAGTTTCTGATACATAGTTTGTGCAACTACAAGGCAGTGCTTTGGAAGTTCCAATTAATTATGTAACAGATTCTTTCTTAGATCATAATTATGTTCTTTTTTCTCCTTTTCTCCTTAGTCATGAGATTTTCTCACTATTATGCAAGTTAAAGATATATAAGTAAAACATTATCTTAATTTCTGAGCTTTATTTTATCGAATTATTGTTTACGCTTAAATAACATTTAAGTCATTTTCTTGGTCTTTGTAGCGTGTAGTAGACTAACAAACAAGTTTATCGCCTTATTTAGTTCATTGTTTAAATTATGACTTATTTCAGCATGTTATATAGATTACTCCAAACATAATTACCTTTGTAGTAATTACTCAATCACATGTTTCGGTAAAACACTATTCATAATTCAGACAATAGTAGTAATAGTAGCAATATTAATGTTAGATGTGGTAATAAATACAATTTTGAGCTATAAGAGTAAAACATTTTAAGCATATAGATACATTTCTATGAATAAATGTATCTCCTAAGAATGTATGAATGTAATATATTTTCTAACAATTATTGCACAAGAATATACTAATCTTATTTTCAATACATATATTTTATAAGATTACCATAAAAATAGTGTTGAAAGAAAAGCATAGCAGTCAAACTTGTACAAGATATATTAAAAAGTTATAAAGATCAACCATAGAAATGTAATCATGAAGAGAATATATATACTAGCAATAATATTCCTAATAAAAGGTATACAAGACAATTAAAATGCTATTCATATGCTCATGATATGCTAAAGAACAAGGAAAAATAAAATGAGGAAATCAATCATTGTAATAGAATTATCTAATAAGAAACGAAACTGTTCTAGAACTAATCAGAAAACAAACGAATATGTAAGCATAAGAATTAAAGAATATGTGAAGAAAGAGGTACAATGCATAGAACTGAAGGAATTAGCTTCCAGAGGAATTCCAGGAGAGGACATTTGGAAGATACGCAATAAAACAACAATATCAGCGTAACTGGAAAAGACGGAGACAGAAATGGGAACGTAATCTTCAATATCAGATTCACACAGTGACACATAATTAGTAAAGATTAAAGAAGACAAAAGGATAAAGAATGAGAAAGTAAAACGATCTTATATATTCTACGTATAATATCATGTCCATTTACATGAAGATGGTAAGAAGTAAGAAAGAATGTCCACATTAGCGAAACGTTCACCAATGCTTTCCATTTCTCTATGCAAATATATTATGGACCAATTAATAACATTGTGCGTCAATGATTTGGTCATCTCTCGATATTATTTCACACTATAAAAGTTTTCATCTCACTACGTTCATCTTAAGATTTTCTTTCCCGTAACCTATCATATTGTTCTCGTCAACTTTCGCAACGATATAGCGTATGACATTCTGTTTTCCCTGGCATTATAAAGTCTATTATTATACAGTTTCTTTCAAATAGTTTCTTCTCTGAAACTAACTGGTTCGCGACCTAATTCTCTTTATTCTTCTCCACGCCCATAGTTTCAACCTTGTACTCTTTTTTCACGTACTTGTTTTCATATCACACGAATTATTTCTCTTTATTCACGGAAGCACAGAATAAACTTCCTTCTAAAGGGTTCTTTTGCCATTTCTATCCTTGCTTTTATTAGACGTTTGCAATGTTATTATTACCTATGTATGAAAATCTAGTCATTTGTAATTGCAATGGACAACGCTCATACGAGAATTATAGTAAAAAAAGTGTAAAATATGCAACTGAAATAATAGAAAATATAGTGAATTAAGTCGAATATCTGAAGCTTTTTTAGTATAATCATGTATTATATATGTGTTCAAAATTATATTAGAGAAAAAAGGAATATCCAACAATACCTCGTGTCGGTATTTTTAATTTAGTGCCCTCCAAAATTGTGCAAGCAGAATTATTACTATGCCTCTTTCAAAAGAAAAATAACGGAAAAGAGGGGATCAATTTCTTCGATCAATTGAAGAGGCTGTGTTACCTTAAGAGTAGAGCACTCAATTCTAATGCGTGGAACCCCCTGCTTCCATACTAGTATACATCAAATGGTTTTTGTGAGGGCGTGTGTTCCTCAACTATTTGTTTTAATTCTCAGGTGTCCTACAGATCATAAACGTAAGAATAAAACTTCAAGATTTTATTGTACAGTCGCGCTTTAGAAAATGTCTCCACAGAGGATAGATAGACACATATATGTATAAAACGTCAATCTATCTTTTGTAAGCTAAATTCTGTGTGCCACAGTTGTTGCGAACTTCAAGTGTGTTCTAATATTCAAGGATTTTAAGGTACGACTCATCACTTCCATTACTGTCACATGTTATTTAAATTATCTCCTCTCATAACACCTTTGCAACTGCAACTATAAGTGATTTCAAATCAATTTGTGTCTTTTCACATACTTAAGTAATGTATATATTTATTTTTCACAATTAATTTCAATCATCATCTTATTAAACGCTTGCAGGGGCATAGGTTTAGAAGTGAATGCAGAGAAAACTAAATACATGGAAGTGCGTCGGGACCGGAATACAGCAAATTATGGATGCGTTAAAATATTAAATAATACTTTCCACATAGCGGAAACTCAAATATCTAGGGTCAAACCGAAAGCATATTCACGAAGAAGCTAAATGTCGACTAAAAGCAGGGAATTCGTGTTACTATTCGGTTCAAAATCTCTTGTCGTCGCGAATTCTGTCGAGAAATGTGAAGCTTAAAATGTATAAAACCATAATTATAACTGTTGTTCTGTATGGCTGCGAAGCATGGTCACTTACTCTGAGGGAAGAACATAGACTGAAAGTATTTGAGAACAAGATCCTGAGACGAATATTCGGACCCAAGAGGAACGGGGATAGGGAATGGCGGAAACTTCATATGGTCTACCCAACATTGTTAGGGTCGTCAAGTCTAGGAGGCTTAGGTGGGCGCGTCATGTAGCTAAAATGGAAGAAAGTAGAAACGCTTTCAAAGTCTTGACTGGAAGACCAATCGGAAAACGACCATTAGGAAGACCTAGGCGCAGATGGGAGGACAATATTAAGATGGATCTCGCAGAGATTGGAATACAAAGTAGAAACTGGATGCAGTTAGCTAAGGATAGAAGTCAATGGAGAGCTTTTGTAAACACAGCATTGAACCTCCGGATTTCATAGGCCATAGAGTTAGTTAGTTAATTATTTCAATCATCAAAATAACCTTCTGTTTCAAAAAAAATGATAAAACTTTATGCTAAGTTGGCAACTCTGTTACCCTGATGATAATGCAAAATATGTCAAGTATGTCGGACAAATTCTAAACAGTTTTTCTATTTACCACGGTGCACCATGTTGTTATCCTAATAATGAACAGCATGTCTTAATCTGTATTAATAGACTTCACTATATGCTCTGCCTGCATAACTGGCAGCTTTTATACAATAGATATTGTTACCGATTTAAAACTACTATCCTTATTGTAACAGCAAGGCATCTCGGTAACTCAGTCACGGTAATTTCTAATAGGAAGGTTAAGCCAATAGTTGTTATTATCTGCGCTGCCTCGTATCTGACGGCAAACATGGCGCTAGTGTACAGGAAATTTGCAGACGTCCTACAGAATTTCAAAGCTAGTAAATCTTGTCATAAACTTAAATACTATAATTAGTATATAAGGCTAATTCTAATAATAAGTACATCAATCACACTATTAGATGCCGTTACCTGCGCTGCCGAATAAACATTTATCTCTTATATTCCGTAACAAAAAAGTGTCGCTACCTACCTTGTTTAGATGACACCAAGTTGTCCCTGACGTACACTCCGTGTTATTACATATATATCTCCTCTTACTGGTCACTTCTCATACAAAGTCGCTCGGCGAGAAACAAATATGTTTTCTATATTTAAAAAGTGCCTTTAAACCATGCAATCAACGTGATTAATATTAGACAACTTATTATTCTCGGTTCATTTTAGCACACTGCAGTACGCAGTATTAGTACTGTGTACTAATTTCATATACAGAATTTCAATGAAGATGGTTCTTCGTTAACTAATACCGTATCATATTCTAATTACTTTTACATTATCCCCATCTAAAATTCTTGATCTAAAAATCTATGACCTAATGCGTCAATAAAATAGTATGGTTATGTCTCATACGAAATGTCTTCCTTTCATCCGAAGAAACATTATGTCTGTTTCCCTCTACCACTATTATTTCTTCCCTACATAAATTACTTATAAGTATTCGCTTTCATCCGTCTACTTTACCCTAAAACCTAGATATATAATACTAGCGAAACAAAATAATCTCACTGATAATGTTAGTATAAAAACGTTCCAGCCTGTATGTCACATACGCACGTAAAATTACATTCTTGGTACTAATTCTTGTTCTCCATACTGTCTAATATATTCCGATAATTTAATGGCTAGCAGGGCGCTTTTCGTACACGTAGGTCCAAGTTTGATTCACGGTGCTTCTTTCATATAAACAATAGTAATCGTTTTACTTTTTAAACTATTTTCGCATCTTTCATAGCCAGAAAGTGTAAGCCTAGGGCGTTAAAGTGAAAAACCATATGCTCTATACCTACAAAAGGGGCTTCTCCGGCATTCAATTAATGAAACTGAGACGTGACTTTGAGCAAAATAACATTTTCAAATACTCTCCTTCCATTTACAACACAAAAAAAAATCCTATCTATTAATTTACGACCGCTGTAAATCACGAGGTGGATATACCGTGTTTTAGTTCACGTAACAGTTTTAAACACGAATAAATCTTCTTTGTGGTTAGCGTACGCGCCTTTGGCGTGGGAGACTCAAGTTCGATTCCCGGCGAGAGGCTATGTGCTTCGGGGTCCACGTTCATCAATAGGTCCATGTCCGACATAACTATGATGCTAAAAAAGGGACGCTAAACTCCAAATCAAATACGATTATTTGTATCATCAAGGAACGATAAGAAAAAAATCTAAATTTTCTCATAAAATGATTACAAAAGTATCACATACCAAGCTTTATTCAGCTCCTGCATTTCACAAACTGAGCATTCTTCTAGATGCGCCTCAAAATGAAAAAAGGTTGGAAACCACTGACATATGCTAACAAACATAAAAATATTATTCAAAATTCAAACTTATGTTCAGTTCAATATTCCTAAGAATAAAATTCAAAGCAGGTGTAGGTTACCCAGTTCCTTTCCCCTACTGTAAATGTTAATACCACACACAAAAATAATAAACAATTAATACTATATTACATAAATAATCAGTTTCACCCATCATTTAATGGTCTTTTCATGTAACACTAACTTCTTATATTCTGAAGAGATGCTAGGGTTCTATGAGCAAGAAAATAATCGCCTATTTATTATAAAATGTGTCCGTTTGTGTGTCTACGCAACTATTCTTTTAACATGTAAAATAATAACTACGCCTCGTCCTGACGGAGAGGTCCGAACAATCCAAAATTCCTTGCTATTTGTTTATTGTATTTGGCTTTCGGCGCGAAAGATCCTGATTCGATTCCCGGCAGCGTCACAGGTTGTGTTCAATTTTAGTGCCATATAAGTAAAAACTCTATCGAGCAAAAAATCCAGCGTACGGTTTTCCACGTGGAAGATCCCTAGTTCGAATCCTGGTGCAATGACCAATATTGAATCCCTGTAGCCTCCATATTACATTACACTATACATTAGTTAATTTATAATTACATACAAGTAAACCGAGTCATATGGTTTTCGATGCCGGAAAATCCGCAATCAATTTCCGTTAAAAACAAACACTTCCGTCCCCCTTATACTTCCAACAATTACAAATGTTTTACATGTATTTCATTTACAATATCACTTCCCCATATGAAAAGAAAACATGAACAAGTATAAAACAAGAAAAGCAAAATATGATATACACAGTTAGTACTTACCAATGATTTTCTCTTCAAGTGTCGATTTTGTTTCTTCTTTCGAAGTACTTTCTCAACGTTAAGCGATGTCGAAGTCTTTTATCGCATTGTATGGGTCATGCAAATGTTTTCGTATTTATATTACCTCATGTGACCTTCAGAACATTCGAGATGCTTCTCGAAGATCTCTGTCCCTCTGTGTTTCTCTTCTTTGTCCCTCCGAATTCTGGTCACGTTGCAGTTTACCTGCTGTTTTTTCCAAACAATTAATCTTTAAAGGATTCCGTTTCCGTTTCAAAAAGTCTTTTAAAAGCAAACGGTTGACATTAATTATACACTTCAAGAACCATGCGTGAATTCTTTACATTATTAATTACTTCCTTTATATTAAAATGTCCACCCTACCCAGAACTAAATTAACATTATTTTCTCATTTAAACCCAAAACAATTTATTTTCAGTAACTAATGTTGTTTTCTTTAAATTTGTCGCTATAATTCAAAGCACTACAAAGTCTGCCGATTCAATTCATCTAATGTCACACCCTCATTACAAATGCATTTACTTATCACTTTATATATGGGCGAGCTCTATTTAGACATTCAAAATGTTACAAAGTACACAAAAATAATTAATCAACATAAAGTACAAGCACAGCCAACCGTTTCGTTCAATTTCCTATTTAAACCTTTATCGAAAAAATAATTCATTCTGTCACTTTAACATGCTCTACAAAGGAACGCATATAAAGAAAAGTGGACAAAAAAAATATGTAGGTCGTTATTACGTAGGCAAAATAATGAAACTACAGTCCGGTACAGCATAATTACATGTTAGTAATTGTTCCTAAAGTACCGGTAAAAAAAAGCCGAGGTAATTCAATTACAATTGAACCTTTGTACTTCAATATATTACTTCAATGAGAGTACTTAGAGTAATTACAATATTCATTACTTCAACGACAATATGTACCAAAAGTGTAAGTACTTTCAAGGTCAAAAATGGTCCATGGATGCAGATTATTCTACTTAGCCCGTGTAAACCGATGGACACGATATTGCCCACCGTAAGCCTACTTGTTCGGTTATTGAACCAGGAACCCTATGTCTGCCACTGAGCTACCGTGCCTCTCTTCTACTGAGAAAGAACACTAAAAACCAATAAACGAACATAATGCTATTAAGAAGTTTCATCTGTGCTACCCGATTTGTCAAAACACTTAAATAATATGAGTTCTAACTTCTCTCTCAGGTACGATTCAGTAAACCCTACAAGATTCAACTGCTAAGTGAATAATTCGCTGATGATGATAATTTTCAAGAATAAATATTTTTTAATCTTGTGCAGATACATTGACATACATGTATATAGTTACTATTTACTAATAAAGGTTCAGATATAATTGTGATGTTATTTACACTGTAAGAAATTAATAAAACACTAGAAGCTGATTTAGAAGGAAATATGATAGGAATTTATAACAAGGCGCTAATTTCAGTATTCACCTGATTTCTAGTAAAAACCGGTTTAAGCCAAAACATAATAATACTAATAATAATAAGAAAAGTTGTTTGAGTCTATAATGAATGCTAGATGCTATTGTATTTACTCTCAAATACAATATGTTCATTGATAAGTTTCTCAAACGCTTTTTTCTCTTCATTTTAAAGATTAAGACGGAATTTTTCTGCTCGTTAACTGCTCTATAGCCATTTGTTAGGTGTCACTCAAGCTTGATTCACAACACCTCCTCCCCCAAATTATCGAAAGAGTACAGCATTTCTTTGGATTTCCACACAAATATAGAATTCAACATATACCTGGCAACTCTGAAAAAATGTGTCACTTTAGACACTCATAAATTATTCTTACAGTTTTTCAAGAGCAACAACTGCACCCTGTGCGCCCCACTTCTTCACCCCTAACTTTTTTTCTTCTCTGAAATCGATTGTAGTAATCGCGGTTCAATGGTCAAACCGCTCGGCTTGTAATCCGAACGTACTCGGATCGGATCCACAAAGAAATAGTATCTGTTTTTTTTACTTTATATTTTTTTGGTGGCGATTGATCGGCGATGACACGTTTTATTCTCTTCAGATATCTGAATACTCGGATATTGCAATACTAGATCTATCAAGTCCTCAGGAATAATAATAGTGGTAATAATAAACTAATAACAATTATTATTATCTAGTAGATAATTAAAAGTTAGGAGCTTCTTATCGCTCAGGACATATCATTACAACCAGAAACGTGACATTTGGCAAGCATACTTCGGTTTTGATTAGTGTTTCCCACAAGAAGAGAAATTTCTAACCTCGTTTCTTAAACAAAACAAAAAAATCGAGACGAGAATTAACATTTTGCAATCGAGACGGGAAAAGGCTAATTCAAATTATCATCTCCTTTTGAAGATGAGAGTCGAGAGGGGAAGAAAAGTACCCTAAACGTTTCTCCTGTTATCACGATTCTCGGAAATAGTGTAGGACCATCTTTAACTAACAATTGAGGAGTTTGATGCAATAAGGGCGTAAGTCTGAAACCTGCAGTTGAACAAAAACGATGCTGAAAATTTAAGCAGCGTTTTTTCTTACATAAAACAATTTAACATGCAGAATTTTTTCCGATATTGAATCGAAATGTTACCAGGAGGCTAAACAAGCCTGGCAAATGGTACAAATGGGTTTGACGCAAAAAGGGCGTAAACTCGCCTACGCCCTTATTACATCAAACTCCTCAATGTCTATTTAGACTGAATCTTATATGCTATTTTGTTACTTTGTATTTCGGAGCTCATTATCCTTATTATTGTCAGTGTACGTACTTTTGTAGCAAAGCTTTTATAATTACTTCTGCATATTCTAAAAGTTAGTTTATTATATGCATTACTGTTCAGTGATAGTCAGTTATTTTTATTACATTTATTTACCTTAAAACATACACCAGAATACTTTCTATATGAAACATTAATGGAACACTTTCGTTTAAAATTTTGGTAGTTGCAGAGGTGTGTAATGGAAGTTCGGACACCATCTCGAAATTCCGACTTATCTGTAAGTTTTGCCTAATTTTATGGCAACTAAAAATTTTAATACCATGATGATGATTATTATTATTACTGAAGTTTTGCGAATTTAATGATTTACCCTGTTCGAAAAAGGCTAAATGCTTTCTTTATAGTTGCTTTAGTCGTACTAGGAGTAATAGTGGAAGACGTTCGGAATAATCGCTAGGAAGCGATATCGTTTCAGACACATTTATGACTCATACTAGGCCCTAAGAATGTCCTTTATGTATTCATGTATTGTTTCCTGAACATGTTACGTTCTCAAATAATACGAATGAAGTGACGTCATGCTGTTAGTACATCCCCTGTGAAGGAAACCGTTTCGTCTCTAACTTGTACGACTAAAATAAATTGAGTATTATTCATTTTATTACATATCAGCAGCACGAATATTCTAATTGATAAAAATTTTGAAGACAAATAAAAATTAGCGTAAATCGTGAGTGGGAAAAGGGAGTCGCTATATATTACATATTCAATCAGGTAATTTATTAAATATGAAATAAAAATTAACGAATTTTCGAATAATTTTTGCTTTGTATGTGTGTTTTGTTACCGGTTAATTTATATCGGATTTCCAAAGAAGAACATCACAAGAATTTAATGACCATGCCTATAGCGACAACTCCCAGTCACGACCCAGATCTTTCAGTTTTATTAGAAATAGGGAAAGAGAGTGTGAGAAAAGAGAAGAAAATAGGGAGAAAGAAAGAAGAGGAAGAAGGAAAGGAGAAAGGAAGAACAAACTAGAGATGAAGAATTACTGGAATATGGTAAAGAAACTTGAATATTGATTAAATATGGTGATTCATGCCCGGATTTTACTATTTGATAATCAATTCTGAATTGATCCTGAAGAGATACATGTTCCCTCATACTACCCTGACCTGGATCCAGGCAGCTGCACAAATGGGAGTTGTTCTAACCTAGCCCAGGCGACGAGAAGTTTTAAATTAGTCGTTTTTCTGTTATTCCAAATATTAAATAACCTTTATCCAGTATCTGAATATCCATAGTGGAGATCGAACACACATCAGAATTAGCCAAGAAGAGAGACAAATCAAAGTGATTTACACATTTTCCAAAATATAAGTTTTCGAGATTTTTTGAACAGACTGTCGTTATCCAATCTCATCCTGTTATTTTATTTTTTCTCCGAGAGCCGATTTAGAATAATTTAGAATTAGTTAACTTTCATGACATCGGCCATACACTAATACGTATAATATAGTATTACACACATATTGTAAACACTATCGTCGTAAATCAATATTAAAAGCTACCACTGAAAGCTAAATTTGTCACTCATTTACACACACACACATACATACAGGACAATGTATTTATATAGGTAAATCGGTTTAAAAGAAACTATAATCTAACTACAGTTGATCAACATTTATTACATCTATTAAGAATTTTGAATTAAAGAAAATATTTATGACATGCAGTTGAATACACATATAAATCAATCATTCTACATAGAATCTTGGATTACATTAATATGAATTTGATCTCAGCAGAAAGACGAGAGAAAGACAAATAAGAAAAAATAATTTAAATTTTGATAAAATGAAATGTACATTTGAAAAAAATCTAGTTACATTCTATAATGTTTCGTATGAAAGAAAAAAAAATACTTAAGATGATGGTTAAATGAGTCCATATCTCATATGAAAGGAAAGAAAAAACTTAAAAAATGATTTAGCGAGTCCTTTCACGTACTTTGAAATGACTTTTTATATCGCACGTTCGTAAAGCACCCTTTTGGTGTCCATGTACCTAAATTCACTTTATTTAGATATACGCATATGAACTAGTTCTTATAATTTGTGAACAACATGTATTCAGTCTGTAAACTTATTTATTCATACATTTTTTCATTCTCCGAGATTAAGGAAACGAAGTTTTTTCACTAATTTCACAGTGGCTACGTCACTTTGTTATTCCATTTATTATCCCGTCAATTTACTAACAACTTGAATCACTACAACCTTGTATTACATTAGGTGCACACAATTATTGTTATATTCCCATACTATAGAGGAAACAAGAATTTTCTTGAGTTGAAGGAGGTTTTGCTTTCGTATCGAAATCACAACTAATGAAGCGAAACACCATTTAGGTTCGAGGATTGGAATATAATGTATGAAATGGGAGTGTAATTGCACTGGAAGATTTTAGGTTCATGAACGTGAGGGTAGATTTAATGATTAAATTAGGGTTACGACGAGCTGCCTTAATTCCATGTCACATGCAGTTAGTATAATAACAGATGATGTTAATATTTACATATGTTAATTAATCATATTACACAGATTAAAGAAAATATCTAACATGAGGCTTTATTCTTTAAATCCACATTTTATATTCGTCGAATGTTTCGAAACTATGGCAACCAACTGTAATGCGCCGCTATATTTTACCTGCACCAGCGCATTACTTGATCTTTGGGCAAGTGGCAGTTGGATTTCGGTCCGCGCCGTAAGATATAAATCTAAATTATGAAAACTTTTTCGAATCGAAAAAAAAGTATTGTAAATAATAAGGAAAATGGAATATTAACGATATATAGAAAGAGATAGTTTTTGTGATTCTGGTCGGTAAATATGTGTGTAAAAATTATGAATCTGTAAAACGTAGAACCCCGGATCAAACGTCAGAAAATTTATCCAATTGTGTTAATATCTAGATTTTGTTTGTGATCTCAACGAAATGAAATTCATACGTAGATGGTGCAACGTAGTTCATTGGTAATTTAGATGATGTATATAGATTTATTAATGTATATATTGGGAGATTTTTACTGATACAGCCTCGGCGAATTGTGCATAGTAATAATAATAATAATAATAATATAATGAAATAAAATAATTGAATATGAATATTAGTAAAAAAAATGATGATGATGATATGTGATGAATATGAGGTAATTATGATATGTAATTTGAAATAAAAGGCTGATAAGAAATGTAGAATAATTCTTAAGTAAATCGTTATTCGAAGAACTGCATCATCTAGTTGGCCATTTACAGTTGATTATTGTTGGATGAACTATGTATTCGTACATCTGGTAAAACGCCAAGTTATTGTTTTACTGTAGAAATTTCTTTTGTCAGTACCCGAACCTCAAAACAATCAATGTGAAACATCCTCTTACTACAAATAGAATGGAAGGTGAGAGTAGTGCGTTTCACAACAACCGTTCGGTGCAGGTACCAAGACCCTTTACATATATTTAACTACGTAAATCAACATTATACATTTTACTTTAATATCACATTTATATTCGACATGTATTTATCTCAACATACATATACTCAATTACCATTTAGTCTTTCAAATCAATGACCCCTATTAATATCATTTTCAGGTTGCAACACTTCACATAAGAAAAATCCGGCCATATAACAAAATTCGGCTAATTAACCGATAAACATAATAATAAACATTTGTATCTCAAATAATTTTAAAAGAGTGGACACTTAAAGTGCAAGGTGGGCACGTAAACACAGAAATTATACATATAAATGACTAAAAAATGTCAGTAATACTTATGGGCCTAAACATCTACATAACATTCACCTTTATGGTAATCAACGGAAACAAAAGAAGAAATACGAATAGCACCACGGAGAATTTTAAATGAATAATGATAAAAGGAACGAAGCAGAAATTGAATCGTATATTGACCTATCGCTTGCTTTCGCGGTGGGTCACATTGTGACGGAAATAATCCCTTAATATTTGACATCAACAAATACCTTCACGAATCGTGTCTCGCAACATCTCAGTCGGAAATTCAGGTTCAAAATATATATATTAAATGGTTGAATATCTATCAAGTTAAAACTGGGGGGAGGATGGAAAATAAAACAAATCTTAGAAGAGAGAAACAGAAGAATAGCTAGAGAAGGGAAGACAGCGGCGCGCCAAAGGAGAATATATTACTACACTAAATACTACAAAGATAAGTGGTCGAATTTAGACGTATGACAATCCACAGCCTAACATGCTTTTATATGCCGAAACAGGTGGCATATTAAATGCGAGGTCCGATTGGGTCTCTAAGTGCCTAAGTACGTTTCCGTACCTTCTAGGCAACCATCTTACAAGGAATAAGCCCTGTAAAATGATTGGCTATTAACTGGTTCGGGTACCAATTCACTCAGATTACGACCGGTCCAGCCGGAAGGTTGGGTAGTCTCTAATTTAGAATTTCTAGAAAAATCATCCGACACCTCAGAAACTGAGAAGAGTTCCGAGTAAAGTATAGAAACTAGAATAAAGTCAATAAATGGAAAAATCCTAACTTGCCAAAATTTAAAGAAAATAAATAATATAAATTTTGAACTAGTAAGTGGTCTGCCAAATCTTACTAGTAGCTCCCAATCCGCAAGATTCGCTATATCTTGAGGTGTCTTTTAATTTCGATCACTACTTAGTTTAAAAACTAAGGAAAATGAAAATATTTAGGAGAGGGGATCGACATCTTGGTACGCAAAAACCAGATTCTACTGTAATAAATTAATTATATTATTCACTCTTATCCACTTCGTCACATCTGAAAACAGTGATGAACTTGATCAGGTGACGTGGAAAACAATTCCAATGTTACAAAGTATTATTACAAGTGCGAAGCTGGACTCGTATATTGAAACTGTACTAAGTGTGGAAACATTTATTCTGTTTTGTAATTACATGGAAATTATCAGAAATCATTTGCCATATAGACACTACTCATGTCATCCGATCAGACTAAAGAGTTAGTATTCACTAATACTAGTGAATGCCAAGCCACTAATATAATCCATCATTTTCAAAAACCACACTCCTATACTTAATTCTGACGTAATGATCAGTGCACCACGAAACATTTATATATATATATATATATATATATATATATATATATATATATATATATATATATATATATATATATATATAATCAATATTTCGTGGCAAATACATTATTGGGGACACAAATTTACAGGTGGTCTCTCATTTAGTCACACTTACTACGAAATATATATATATATCATTATTATTCTTATTCATTTATATTTATTCTCATTTATAAGTATATTCCTTTTGGAACATCCTGCTCTACAACTATGCCCAAGATTGTTCAAAGCAAATTTATTTATGAATACTCCACATGATAGAAATTTCCTTAATTACCACAGCCGAAATCAAACTCAGGACCACTAATTTTCGAAACGAATGCTCACACCATTACGCTAAGATTGCTCTGTTTAGCAAGAGCCAACAAACACTCTTATATCTAGCAAATTCTACACGTTTACGATGACGACGTAAAACACAGATTTTGACCACGATGAAATACTATAGTCGAGAGAATTCAAATTTAAGTTAGAAAACAAAAATATACATAAAAACATGCAGTGACGTGAAGAAGAAATAGGTTTTAAGAGTACTTTGAACCCTTAACTGGAACCTGGTGCCTCAGACCACTTTCTTTTCTGGTTCACCGAGAGTATCTCGTAACTTGTTTTAATAATTACTTGCTAATACTCTTCTTACAGTTATTTTTAGTTGCCTTGAACGACAGGGACACAAACACAGATACACCGAGGATATATACAAATTCAAAGGATCTCTCAACGGGAATCGAACATGGGACCGCGATAACTGAACTATGTGAGGATTGAGTACCTAGTTCGTTCCCAAGGCAAGTAAGCTTGAGGTGGACAACATCGTGCTCGCAAGTTTTCTCGGCACGCTCTAGTTTTCTCCCACTTTCTCCTCCCACCTATAAGTCCATCTTAATTCACTTGGTCTAACCATGGTCACCCTTACCCCAACAGACATAATCATGGGACATTAAATGGAAATATTTCATTCTCAATAGGTTACCTGAAACCAAACCGAACCGTAAAACAGTTGCATTTTCTATTGCTTATTAACGAGTTCTCACACAAATATATGGACAAAAACATGGGAAGCCGTAATTCCATTCAAAAGGGAAACAACAGATGCATAATAGCTTAAGCTAAAACGAAACCAATACATATCATTCGGAACTTTCATAAAATATTGTACGTATGGATATTCTGAAAAGTGGCAATATAGTGTCTGTTTTCAAACAAAACTGAACCAAATTGCGGTTCGGTTTCTGAAATAAACCGACACATTCTGTTTCTATCTAAAAGCGAACCAAAACCAGTTGCTCGGATTGTTACAAAATAAAATAACACTCATCCGTAATATTATTATTCTCGTCTGCAATATTGTTTTCGGTAAGACTTCTCTTTTGGGGCCAAGGGGCGTATAAACATTGTGGGTGGAATGTAACCAAAATCCCAAATTGTAGTTTGGGAACACCAGTAAGCGTCAGCTGAATTACAAATGTCACAGAATTATTTCTCCGATGCCGCTTGCATGTTTCAGTGACTTATACGCGGCTACAGCAATCCTTATAAAACTCGCATTTAAAAATCACCATAAATATCTTTAATAACGACTACCAGAAGAACGTATTTTTTTAATCAGTTAGTGTGAAATTAGATGTTATTGTAATAGAAACGTAAGTGTATTTTAAAATAGGATGTTATTTCTTAACGCACCACCTTAGGGGAGCCCAGGTGGCGAAACATATGATGGTAAATCTTTATATGAATTCCAAATTTTATCTGGAAATGCCAGTGACCGTCAGATTAATCATAAATTTCGCAGAGTTAATATTCTGATGCTTCTTGCGTGTGTCAGTGAGTGATATGGGGCTATAGCTTCCATCCAAAATTATTATAAAAGTTCGGTATAAATATCCTTAACAGGTACATAAGAGAAGAAATATTTTTTTGGCCAATTAATGTGAAAATTGGCGTTCTTGTAGTAAACAAGGTATGCGTTTTTGAAATCTGGATTGCTCTGTTGGTTAAGCATCGCCTTAGAGAGCGCAGGGTAACACAAAAGACTTTTCTGTTTACTATTGATGAGCCAAATTTGAAGGAAATCGGATTGGGACAATTGGGAAACACGAACTGCTTATTTTAAAATATACAATATCTACATACAATTTCATTTGCTTCGATTCACTCCTTCCTGCACTCCTACGATAATATTTACTTTTTTCGAAGGAAGCCTTGCCCCAAAACTGTTTCTCCGCACAAACTAAAAACACATGGTTGCTTTTTTTTTTTTTTTTTTTTGCGTATTGTCCCTGCACAATTTTCCATTGCAATTCTTCACATCCTTTAGGCACTACTGACGTATATTTATTAGCACTTTTGATAATTCGTAATGAAAGGTTTGGAAATCTCTGTGCCCCACCCAACTGTTTTTTAGGAAAGTACGAAACAAGCATTGCCTCGTTTTACGTATACAATATCTGTGCACAATTACATTTCAGTGCAATTCTTCTTGCCTTTAGGGCGTCAGCTTTCACAATTTTAGGTGGGCTTTAACAATCTAAAACAGTTTCTCCGCAGAAAATTTAAAAAAAAAAAAAGTATTCCTTTAATTTTTGCGTATTGGCGCTACACAAACTTTCGTTGCAACTCTTCATGTCCTTATGCACTTCTGATATACTGTTATTGGCAATTTTATTAATTCGTGATCAAAAGTCTTACGAAGTCCGTGCCCACACAGCCGGCTTTTTAAAGGAAAATATGAAACACGTATTCCCTATTTCAGGTCTAGAATATCTATGCACAATTTCGTTAGCTTCGGTATACTTCTTGCCTTTCGGGCAGCAAATTTCAAAAGTTCGGGTGGGGCCTTTGTCCTTTAAAACCGTTTTTCCGCAGAAAATAAAAAAGTACGTATTCATTTATTTTTTGCACATTATCTCTACATAAAATTTTGATTCAACTCTTTATGTCCTTTACGCACTTCTGACATTCTGTTATTACCACTTTTGATATTTCGTGATCAAAGGTTTGAGGAGTTCGTGCCCCACACAAAGTTCCGAATGATATGTATTGGTTTCGTTTTAGCTTAAGCTATTATGAATCTGCTGTTTCCCTTATGAATGGAATTACGATTCCTCATGTTTCTCTCTACATATATTTGCGTGAGAACTCGTTAATAAGCAATAAAAATGCAACTGTTTTTTGGTTAGGTTTGGTGTCGGTTAACCCATTGAAAACGAAATATTTGTGTTTAATGGCTCACGAATGTGCCTTTTATGGTAAGGGTGACCATAATTAATGGAACTGAATTATCATAGACGAATTGGTGGAAGGAGAAAGTGGGAGAAAACTAGAGTGTGTCGAGAAAACCTGCGAGCACGATGTTGTCCACCTCAAGCTTACCTGTTTTGGGAAGGAACCAGGTACTCCACCCTCACATAGTTCAGTCATCGCCGTCCATGTTCGATTCCCGTTGAAAGATCCTTTGAAATTGTATATGTCCTCGGTGTATCTGTGTTTGTGTCCCTGTCGTTCAAGGCAACTAAAAATAACTGTAAAACGAATATTAGCAAGTAATTATTCAGACAAGTTACGAGACACTCTCGGTGAATCAGAAAAGAAAGTGGTCTGAGGCACCAGGTTCCAGTTAAGTGTTCAAATTATTCTTAAAACCAGTTTCTTCTTCACGTCACTGCATGTTTTTATGTATATTTTTGTTTTCTAACTTAAATTTGAATTCTCTCGACTATAGTATTTCATCGTGATCAAATTCTGTGTGTTACGTCGTTATCGTAAACGTGTAGAATTTTCTACAATTCCGAGTGTTTCTTGACTCTTGCTAAACAGAGCAATTTTATCGTAATGGCGTGAGAATACGTTTCGAAGATTAGGGGTCCTGAGTTTGATTTCAGCTGCGGTAATTAAGGAAATTATTATCAAGTAGAGTATTCATACTGGTGATATGTAATGAAATGAACAGTACTCAATTTGTTTCGGTCTTACAAGTTAGAGTAGAAACGGTTTTCTTCACAGGGAATATAGCAACATAACGTGACTTGGTTCGTATTGTTTGAGAAAATGATGTGTGGAGGAAAGAATACATGAATAGATAAAAGTCATCCTTACGGCCTAGTATGAGTCATAAATGTGTCTGAAACGATATCGTTTCTCAGGGATTATTCCGAACGTCTTCCACTATTACTTCTACTCCAGAGTTGAGCGGACTACGAAAAAATCAACCATAAAGAAAGCGTTTAAACTTTTTCGAACAGGGTGAACCATTAAATACACAAAACTTCAGTAATAATAATAATAATAATAATAATAATAATAATAATAATAATAATAATAATAATAATAATAATAATAATAATAATAATAATAATAATAATAATAATAATAATAATTTAAAATTTTAAAGTTGCCCTAAAATTATTGAAAACTTACAGATAAGTTGGGATTTCGACATTGTGTCTGGACCTCCAGGACACACCTCTGCAACTACCAAATTTTGTAACAAAGTGTTCCACTAAAGTTTAATGTAGGAAGTATTCTACTGTAGGTTTTAAGGTAAATAATTGAATATCATTGAACAGTAAGGCTTATAATGAACTAACTTTTATAATATGCAGAAATAATTATAAAAGATTTGTTTAAAAAAATACCTACAGAGACCATAATAAATCAATGAGTTCCGAAATACAAAGTAACAAAATGGTGTATAAGACTCAGTCTACAAAGCAATTGTTACTTTAAGAATCGAGATTCTACTTTGAGAATCGAGATAAGACGAGAAATGTGTACGGTACTTTTTGTCTCCTCTTGATTCTCATCTTCAAAGCGAGAGGATAATTTGAGTTAACCTTGTCGCGTCTCGAATATAAAATGTCAATTCTCGTCTCGATTGTTTTGTTTTGTTTTAGGAACGAGATGAGAAATTCCTCTTCTCGTGAGCAACATTAAAAAAAAAAAAAACAAAAAAAAAAGAAATGTTCTTGCCAAATGCAACATTTCATCTTGTGGTATTATGGCCTGAGAGATAGTAAGTTCTTAACTTTAAATCTTCTACGAGATAATAATAATTATTATTAGTTTATTATTATTACTATTATTATTCCTTAGGAGATGATAGTTCAGTTCAAGTATTGAAACATCCAAGTATTCAAATATCTGAAAATAGTTAAACGTGTGTCATCTCCGATCTATCGGCAGCAAAAATTCTAAAGTAAAGAAAACAGATATTAGTCCTTCGTGGATTCGATCCGAGTACCTTCGGATTACTGGTCGAGCGCCTTGACAAATGAATCACGACTACTGCGCGTTAATTGATTCGTCTTTAGTTTGTTTACGAGTACAACATACGATTTACGAGTATTTGATTTAAAATAAAGAAGTTTTGTATTTTTTTTAAAGCCTGTAATGCTGTAATGCTGATAATATAATGAAGACAATGATATACTCTCTAAGAGTCCTCATATTGCTTTGTTTTGCCAATCAATTTGACTATTAACAGGCTACTGTTTTGAACCAATAGAAAAGTTTTTTGTTTAGGCGAGCCAAAATAAGTAACGCTTTAGATGAAGGGTAGTTGAGCCTGAGTTTTTGTAGAGGCAACACGTCTTGTGTTGCTGGTTCTTTGGTATTCGTTCTGCCAGTGGTGATATTTTTTTGTGCGAGTTTTTGTTGTGCTTTTTGGACTTCAGCAGAGTGAGCTTACCAATTGATTTGGATGATTGACTACAACAGACGGTACCCAGACAGAGAACCAGTATCACACAGTACTGTGGCTCACGTGATCACCAAATTCCGGGAGACGGGCTCTGTTCAATATAGGACACGTAGTGGGCGACCAAAGACTGCCACCAATGAGGAAACTGCAACTGCGGTTGTTGTGTCATTTGTGAAACATCCTAAACGAAGTACCCATCGTGTGTCCTGTAACGTTTCTCCAAGAAAAAGAAAAGAACTTAATTTGGACACTGAAACAGCTGATTAGTTATTTCCGCATACAGTTAGCAACTATGATATATATTAGTAGGTCAAGTTCAATGAACATCGTGCTTCGTTTGTTCATCGAGAGTTAACAGCGCCACTTATGAACTGTGGTAGAAATATCAACCTCCGATTAGCGTCAGAACAGAAGAAAAGGTAATACACGTCGGATCTAAAATTACAAGTCTTATCTAAGAATACGCATTTGATGTAAGAAATTGTAATGGTGTTTTGTTAAGTTGAATTGGACGTTTCGTAATTGTGAGTGATTGAAAATAATCCAAGATCCGCCTGTGAAGTGGTGTGAATTCAAAGCCTGAAATGTGATCAATTATATAAATAATCTTTTGTAAGTGTGTGTTTGATGTGGCATATTCAACGGGATCGTAAGTATGTTCTAAATTCTAACCTTTTAATTTGCGCCATTTTTGGACCAATTAATACTTCGATTCTGAGGGATATGTTCATCGGATCACACGTAACTATTGTTCTATTTATATTGAAATTAACAGTTAAATTATCTAAAACATGTTTGGAATTGAAACTAGAAAGTTTTCAATTGTTAGTTGGATCATGGGCGTTAAAATGTGGAATTTTTCACACCGCTATCAACAAGAATTGAAAGGGGAAACTTCGATTTAAGGTATTGTTTATTATGTTAAGTGTTAAATATATTTTGGTTATCACTATTATTAGTTGTTACATAGATTATGAATAAATTGTTAATTATTTTGAAATTTATTGAATATTTTTTTTTTTTGCTAACTAAATCATTGCCTTTAGTTCCGCATCAAAGGAAAGATTACATAAAACGTTTCGAGATTAGCAGTGTACCCGTTACGGTGCATTACTGCCACAGTCCCTAGCATGTGCAATAAGCCAATCCTCCGTTGTCCGGATATTACACGCCAATTAGTGGCATCCTTACAAACTGCACAGGCAACATAAACTAAACGAGGATGACCCTGATCGCCTGTTGGAGTTCCGCATGTGGGCTACTGAACAACACGAACTGGATCCTGCGTTTGCCAAGGGCATACTGTTCAGCGACGAGTCGTATTTCACTTTGAACGGGGAGGTTTTGTCGATACTGGTGTGACGCAAATCCGAACTGGGTTGACCCGAGTCGAGAACATAGTCCAGTGAAGGTGATGGTGTGGTGTGGCATATGGGACACCCGCATCATTGGGCCATTTTTCATTTACAACACCTTAACTGCACCGCAGTATGTGATGCTGCTGCAGGATTTTGTGTTCCCTGCCACACTGAAAGCTGACGGCATTTTCCCATCTTATTTTCAGCACGCTGGAGCCCCTCCACACTATGGACTTGGTGTCCGTGAATAGTTGGATGAACAACTGCCAGGGAAGCAGATTGGTCGCTGTGGTCCCGTGGAGTGGCCGCCCAGATCCCCTGACTTAACGCCCCTTGATTTTTATCTATGGGGACATCTTAAGCAGATAGTGTGTGCTGAGACAATCCGTTATTTGAGACACCTGGAGGAACGCATCCAACAAGCCTGTGACCAAATTTCAGGAGACATTCTCCTTCGTATGCGGTCAGAGTGGTTGCGGTGACTACAGTTGTGCATTGCACGGGACGGACAACACGTAGAACATGTGTTGTAACATTCAGTATCAAGGTAATTTCCCACTTTTGAAGATTAATAACTTCTAAACTGTACAAGATAGAAAAAAACAAATTACACCACTAAATTCCTGAGCTCAAGCCAGGGTATTTGATGTGTCATACACCCCATTTCCCATTTAAAAAAATGACTTGAATTCAAAATGGCGGATTTCAAGATGGCGGCCATGAATGACATACACTCCAGAAGTTGCGGCCTCTCATGAAACGTCTGTTCCCATCATCACTTTTTACTTTTCCCGTCAATTTTCAAACTTATGCAGGTGTCCAAGGACTTTTTGACTCACCCTGTATTACTCTCAGTTCTCTTCGCTTTTGGGTGACGTATCCCGGATAGACAAAAACTTGTGCGAGGTGTGACAGCGAAACTCATTTGGTGTAACAGTGTGATCGCCGAACATTTAGTGCCCGTTTAGATAATCGGTCCAGTGACCCTTCTGGAATTTCTAGTTTGGGTAGCCGAATTGCACGACTATCTTACAACTGAAGGATGGGCCTGCTATTCATATCTACAGTGTGTTCCCGGTTTTGCCAATAAAGTGCGGGCCAACTCCTAGTACCACGCCGACAACTCTGGATGACTCAACCGCGACAGCCCCCTGTGAGGCAGCTTCTGTGTCCCGACTAAGTGATACATCCTCACCGGTCCTTCATGACCATGGTATGGCTAGCCATTTTCTTCCTGAGGTTGATGCCGACGCAAATAAGGTAGGTTATTTATCTGGTAAGACTGAGTGTCACGGATCCCAGCCAATGATATTCGATAATTCAGCAACTACTCGACCTGAACCTGTCGTTAGTGATTTCCTTGACACGGTGCCTCCTCTCTCCCATATGCTCGACTTCCCTGGTAGTGGTCCCCCAGTTATGCCTACATCAAGTGTTGATGACATTACTGAACCCCCTATTAGTAAACAACTGAAAAAGAAGAAACGTTCCAATCACGAGGTTAATCCTGGGAAAGTACTGAAAAAGACCGGGAAGACCTATCATTCAACCAGTAGAGTAACCCGTACTAGATTACGACAGATGTCTCAATTAGATGCTACTACATGTAATAATGATGGGGATTTTGTCATCGAGACTTTCGACACCCCCGCTACGCACTGGGAATTTGCTAGTGGTCTGTTAGGGACTTTTGTTTTGTTCATATTGCATCTTTTTGCTGTTTTCCTTGTGTCTTCTGGTATTTGCTTGTGTGTCTTCCACTCCACATCGCGCCTTTCCTTGCAGCTCTCAATGTATTCTTTAATATAGAAACAGTCAATTTTAATGGTCTCACATCTCCTACCAAGCAAAGTGCTGTTTTGAAGTTTATTACATGTTATTCTCTTCACAAGGCTCAGCTCTAGTTGGATACTGCTAAATGAAAGATAATCTTCAGTGGAGAAATCTAGTGACGATTTAATCATGAAAATAAAGGAAGAAAAATGAATGGAGAAATCGGGTTACAGAGTTACTTCTGTTAATGGTTCTATACTTGATATTAGATGTTAATTTCGTGCATTCTTAAACAGTTGTTTATTGACACTATATTCTCCCTCTTTCTCTCTGTCTGTCAATGCGAAAATGTTCACAAATATTACACCGTCAGTTGTATTTGCAACCCAAGGAAAATACGCTTAGTACGGATAAGTCTTCACCTCGTTTGAGTGTTATCGAATTTTGCATTTTGAATATTTACAAGTAAATTACTGTATAGCAATATTTAGTATTTTCAAAGTCCGAGTAATGAATTCAGACAAGTTCTTCTTTCGAAGTACTATTACGTATCAATCAGTGGCGTCGGAACCTAGGAGCTCATGCCATGCTAGACCCCCAAAATTTTCATTGAGGGATAGGTTCTTGCTCCGAATTATCCATGCATACTTTAATTGATTTGCAGGTAGGACTAGTGTTAGTAGTTTCAAAACTCAGCGCAAGGCTTTGTGACCACTACATATACCGCATAATATATCCTATATTATTTGACACGCATATATGTGTAGTTATTTGTCAAACTTGCTTATCTAATCATTCACTTGAGTTAATTATAAAATTATTTAAGTCCCCCGACTGTTTTCTTCTCATGGATGACTCTGGTGTTCCTATAATTTTTGTGGCACTGTGCTGTGTACTGAGAGTACAAGTATCCTAAGGCTCCGTTTTGTCATTTCGTCAGCCGGTATTTCGCCTCACTTCTGCACAAAAATACTTTACAATTTGTTCTTTTAACAGGTGGAGGCAGCTTCATGTTGCTGTTCTAGCTCCTCTACCAGGCGTAATTAATCTTGGAGCGGGGGTTAGTTGGGTTGCCTAAGTTAGGATTTTGTACCTCAAGAATTTATGTGGCCAATTGTACAGACGAAATGGCTTGTCCGATTTAAAAAATTCCTACACTTTAGATTGAAACATCATATTTTGAGACAGTTTTTCCTGTTACATTTTGTTGTAACTCTGATAATAACAAAGTTACCAGTTACTCTGTGTCAGGGGACATTTCAGACACCCGATATACGGTATACGTATTAGCTGCATTCTGGGAAAGAATACTGTTGTTTTAAGACTCCATTAGCCTAGGGGGAGTGGTAGCGATTAACATATAGAAGTACTTCCGAGTCGCTGAGAAGAACAGTGATACTTCCGATTGCGTTTAAATCCAAATTCTGCTTCTATTAGTATCCCTCTCCTGAGTGGGTTGGTAACATGTAACAGTAGTTGAAAATGGCCGATATTAGCGTCCAATATATAGCTTGTGGGATCCCTAAGTTAATTGGTGACAATTTTTGTTACTTTGAGTTCAGGGGCAGCTCCCAGTTGGAACAAGAGCTTTCTAGCACTCCTAGGACAATGGAAGAGATATAAAAACATCAACATTATTGTCAAATCGATAGTTTTGGGGTCGTTTAAATAAATAATGACGCTTTCGACGTCGTTTAAATTTGACTTAACCCTTAAGCAGGCGCGTGGTGGTATAACGTACCGTAATGTTAGCCTTTGTAATTTAGCAACATTATTTCTTTACGATATCAAGTGCTATTCGAGGTATTTGTATTAATTATCATAGTTTATGTATATTATGTCTCCATTAGTAGATTGAAAACTATTCTGCATGTGAGTGCTAACCTCATTGAAAATAAACGTATGAGGTATAATGTACCCCACACGCCTGCTAACATTATGAGAATAGATGCGCCTGCTTAAGGTTTCAGCCTCCATTATCACCTGGGGATGCAATGATAAAATGTAAAAATATCAAAATGACTGATGTATGTGTCGTACCATTAGTCCTTAGTCTCGCTAAGTTAATTGGTAGCTGTACTGATGCTGTTTAATTCAAAGTTCAGCCCCAAGTAGTGGTAAGGCTCCCTGAGTGCTGTTAGGGGAGTGGGAGTATCAAACATAAAAATAATAAGAAAAAAAAAAAACGATGTTGTGTTGAATCGATAGTTTTCGGGGTCCGATTAGACAAAGAATGACATTCCAGATGCCATTCAAATTCAAGTTCAGGTTCCATTTGCACCCTGAGAACTTAAATTGTGACATGTAATAGTAATTGGAAATTACCAATATTACTATCGAATTTGTAGTTTTCGGGGTCGCAATCGATCAGTTTAAGTTCAAGTTCAACTCGCTTGCAGAGGGTGGGGCTGGGAGGTGAAATATAATGTATCAAAAAAGACTGAGATTTGTGTCGAATTCATAGTTTTCCGAGTCCGGAAAACATCTGACCCGTTTCAAATGACGTTTGGAATACAGTTAGCAACACAACTTCAAGCTGAGATTTTTAATCATGTGAATGTGTTTAAGGACGTATTGTGTAGGGGTAGGCCATTTTAATACTTACGCCAAGAGTAGAGTATCTTCTGTACTTTTATCATTACATATTCATTAAAATAAAGGTTCTAAGAAGGAAGGGATTCAAATATTTCCCGTAAGCCTATTCTTCCATGCCAAGAACAGATATTTCAGCTAACATATTTAAAAAATCAGGATTACGTGTAAAATGCTCCTATGACACGGATATATTATTAATAATTTATGAATTTTAAACAATTTTAACTTGTGTAAAAATACATTACACTTTCAATCAAGGGTTTTCCAACCACTCAAATTGCATATTATTGAAGAAACGGAATTTTTTATGAAATGAGAACTGCATTCAAGGGTTAAGACCCTTTTACATCACCTTGTCTGTATTCAACTTCTGACCAAGACTAACAGCTATTGATTCATGCAAACCATATTTTTCACATGAAGCCAGTTACTCTTTGGTATAGTACGACACTGTCTACTTCAATGTTCTTCTTTACAAATTTGTCAAGAGCTTTTAGATCAAACACCATTGTTTTCCATATTTTATGATATCGATTACAAAAAAATATTCCTAGGTTAAATATGAATCTCCCATCTTTGGCTTTGTTAATTACATTTTTTCTTCGCTTTACTGCTGGACTATTGCTTTCACTTGTGAAGAATAACTTGATGATGTATGATAGGAAATAAGATACAGAAGTTTACTATAGATATATTTTGATACAAAATATTCAATTATTGCTTGTGAAGTTCCTTTCCGCCTAATCTCACCAACCGAAATGAAATCAAGAGTAAAATAATACTACAACAACTACTACTAATAATAACAATAATAACAATCGATTTGAACTCAATCAGAATGGTCTGGCTGAAGGGACTTGATGGTATGGATACTCCTCTCCAGTCAGTGACGCGTTGGTGTTCTGATCCAATATTACTTGTTTGGCAAAGATAAACAAAGGATCAATAATCAAAATATATATCAAGAAAATATCAAGTTTCAATTTTCGGATAACAAACTTTATTACAACAACTTAGCGATTGTGTATACACTAATATTTTAGATTAATATATATACACAAAGTAACAACAACATATATATAGAATAATAAAAATATAGTCTGATATTTCAAGAATTATTTAGCTCTCCTTAGTCAAAAATCGCTCAATTAACATTATTTTCAAAAGCTATAATTAACCAGATCAAATAGTCATATAAAAATTCATTAATTAAATCAAGTTTCAATTCCGATATCGTAATATATTATTTAAATAAAAGCCGGAAAAATTAATATCAAGAAATTTGTCTAATCCGAGAAATTAAGATTTCTTCAATTTTATCAAAATCAATTTCAGCTTAGTCTTTTCAATTTTCCACAATTGAATAATGTATTTTAAATCACAAGCAAATCCTCTCCAAAGCATAATCTCCTAGTTAAAGCTAAGTTTAAAGTAATTTTCCGATCCAACAGTTCTTGAACACCCTGTATATAATTCAGTAAATTCTCTTCAAATCTATCAATGTTAAAATCAATCCTATTCATTATCAACATAAATATATACTTCTTTAATTATCATTTCAGGTTTTAGCATTTCATTCTTTACCATTTCAAGAGATATAAGGAAAATGGACCTCTGCGAAAATAAATACCAGGAAAAGTAAAGCTAAAAAATACAGATAAAGTAACGAGGAATATTGGATCACTCGGCTTCACTTTCGTTTTTTTGTTTTTTTTTTTTTAATTAAATCAATCAATTCGCCGAGAAAGTAAAGTTGGGCGGACTCAACTATAACCATAAAATTCCTATTAGGACAATGTGACCGTAACTTTAGACCAGACAAAGCAGAATTACAATTCACAAACTCACAATAATGGAACATGTGTCGTGACACAACTAGTTGTTAAAAAGTAATTCACACTCACCTAGTATAATATCCTTTCTCTTTTCCTTGTCCTTAGCAGTCACAAAATTGGCCTCGGTACTTAGTTCCAACTGAATTCTTGATGTCAAATGCAATTGAACAAACTAGTCGAATGCATGCCAAATATATGATAGCACAGATCGGGAATTTAGCCTAATTTTTCTGCACACAAAAGCAGATAAATTCCCAAAAACAAAATACTTCAGGCATTCAAAGAGAGCTCTCAATTAAGAAGAAAACACCTTTAAAAGTTTTCTGCAATAACTTCTTAACAGAAAGATCGTCTTTTCCACCAGACAACTTTTAAGCTCCGAAAAATTAATTTTACCAATAACTCAATGCAAACCATTAGGCCGCTATTCTCAGAACTATTCAGAACACATAAAACCAACTGTACTCATTAAAGAATACTTGGGTGAAAGTAAAAAAAAAAAAAAAAAAAAAAAAAACACCATTACAAGGGGGTATGAACAAGACCCATTTTGGCCTCCGCGACTCTGACTCCAGCTTTTTTTTCAAAGCAAGAAAACGATTCAGACATTCACTTTTCTCCCAAAACTTACTTGTAATAATGAAATCCAGGGGCGGACTGGCCACCATAGGGCCCACCCTGCTAAACTGAAATGAGGGCCCACTGTATAAAAATGTAAAAAATGTACTTGGCATTCTTCATATGTATTACATATAAAAGTCCATCTTTGAAATCATAAAATTTGACAAGAAGAAAATGTTGTAACCCACATACACAAACTCGTCTAAATATTGCTGTATAATCTCGAGGAAGTACGCCCCGCTCTTAGCAGACAACTCCCCCCTTCCAAGCGTGTCAGGTGAGACAACAGACATGGCGTCAGTGTTGGAAACTTGAAAAAGCTGTAACTTTGTGGCTTCAATGCAACACAAAGAATGCGATTGGAGGTAAATTTGCGATAGATTTCGAAACGCAAGATTTTCCTTGACATAAGTAAGTCATAATATCATATCTTCATGTCGCAGAAAGATCAGATATCGTCTATCGTCTAGTGTAGTCCGCCCATTCCTCGGCTGGTCCCAACTTCTCTTTTCATATGAATACCTACTTTGCACATCACAAATAATTTTTACATTTTACTACACTTTTATTTTAAATTAACTTTAAATAACTAAAGGGAAGCTAACATTTACACGATATACACACTGATTTGACGGATAGCATAAGTGTTCAGCACTTTTAGAAGTTACACCAACGCTTACTGAGCCCAGTGCCGGTGTAACGGGATAGACGTACCTCCCGTAAAACATACCCCCCGGTAAAAAAGTACTAGGATAGATATACCCCCCGGTAAAACAGTCCTGGGACAAACGTACCCCCGGTAAAAAAAATCCTAGGACAAATGTACCTCCCCGGTAAAATAGTCCCACAGATAAACATACTCCCCGGTAAAACTGTCCTAGGACAGATATACCCCCCGGTAAATCTACCCTAGGATAGATATACCCCCCGGTAAAACTATCCTAGGACAGATATACCCCCCGGTAAAACATCGCCAAAAGAGAAAACAATCAAATTTTTCGATGAATCTTATTCACAAAAGGAAAAATTGTTCACTCACAATAGGGGGTAAATCTATCCTAGGATATTCTTTCCCCCCTGTCGGTTTTCCTTAAACTCAAAGAAAATGAAGACAAAAGATATAATATTAATACCATATTGAAGTGTACATCTACATCAGTGAACATATACCGGGGGGTAAATCTATCCTAGGATATTCTTACCCCCCTGTCGGTTTTCCTTAAACTCAAAGAAAATGAAGACAAAAGATATAATATTAATACCATATTGAAGTGTACATCTACATCAGTGAACATATACCGGGGGTAAATCTATCCTAGGATATTCTTACCCCCTTGTCGGT
The DNA here is from genome assembly GCF_964235325.1 of Thermobia domestica. NCBI lineage: Eukaryota > Metazoa > Arthropoda > Insecta > Zygentoma > Lepismatidae > Thermobia > Thermobia domestica. Next base: position 124,339,796 of record NC_137467.1, read on the forward strand.
TTTCCTTAAACTCAAAGAAAATGAAGACAAAAGATATAATATTAATACCATATTGAAGTGTACATCTACATCAGTGAACATATACCGGGAAGTAAATCTATCCTAGGATATTCTTACCCCCCTGTCGGTTTTCCTTAAAGTCAAAGAAAACGAAGGCAAAAGATATAATATTAATACCATATTGAAGTGTACATCTACATCAGTGAACATATACCGGGGGGTAAATCTATCCTAGGATATTCTTACCCCCCTGTCGGTTTTCCTTAAACTCAAAGAAAATGAAGACAAAAGATATAATATTAATACCATATTGAAGTGTACATCTACATCAGGGAACATATACCGGGGGGTAAATCTATCCTAGTATATTCTTACCCCCCTGTCGGTTTTCCTTAAACTCAAAGAAAATGAAGACAAAAGATATATTATTAATACCATATTGAAGTGTACATGTACATCAGTGAACATATACCGGGGGGTAAATCTATCCTAGTATATTCTTACCCCCCTGTCGGTTTTCCTTAAACTCAAAGAAAATGAAGACAAAAGATATATTATTAATACCATATTGAAGTGTACATCTACATCAGTGAACATATACCGGGGGGTAAATCTATCCTAGTATATTCTTACCCCCCTGTCGGTTTTCCTTAAACTCAAAGAAAATGAAGACAAAAGATATATTATTAATACCATATTGAAGTGTACATCTACATCAGTGAACATATACCGGGGGTAAATCTATCCTAGGATATTCTTACCCCCTTGTCGGTTTTCCTTAAACTGAAAGAAAATGAAGACAAAAGATATAATATTAATACCATATTGAAGTGTACATCTACATCAGTGAACATGTTCCGGGGGGTAAATCTATTCTAGGATATTCTTACCCCCTTGTCGGTTTTCCTTAAACTCAAAGAAAATGAAGACAAAAGATATAATATTAATACCATATTGAAGTGTACATCTACATCAGTGAACATATACCGGGGGTAAATCTATCCTAGGATATTCTTACCCCCTTGTCGGTTTTCCTTAAACTCAAAGAAAATGAAGACAAAAGATATAATATTAATACCATATTGAAGTGTACATCTACATTAGTGAACATATACCGGGGGGTAAATCTATCCTAGGATATTCTTACCCCCCTGTCGGTTTTCCTTAAACTCAAAGAAAATGAAGACAAAAGATATAATATTAATATCATATTGAAGTGTACATATACATCAGTGAACATATACCGGGGGGTAAATCTATCCTAGGATATTCTTACCCCCCTGTCGGTTTTCCTTAAACTCAAAGAAAATGAAGACAAAAGATATATTATTAATACCATATTGAAGTGTACATCTACATCAGTGAACATATACCGGGGGGTAAATCTATCCTAGGATATTCTTACCCCCCTGTCGGTTTTCCTTAAACTCAAAGAAAATGAAGACAAAAGATATATTATTAATACCATATTGAAGTGTACATCTACATCAGTGAACATATACCGGGGGGTAAATCTATCCTAGGATATTCTTACCCCCCTGTCGGTTTTCCTTAAACTCAAAGAAAATGAAGACAAAAGATATAATATTAATACCATATTGAAGTGTACATCTACATCAGGGAACATATACCGGGGGGTAAATCTATCCTAGGATATTCTTACCCCCCTGTCGGTTTTCCTTAAACTCAAAGAAAATGAAGACAAAAGATATAATATTAATACCATATTGAAGTGTACATCTACATCAGTGAACATATACCGGGGGGTAAATCTATCCTAGGATATTCTTACCCCCTTGTCGGTTTTCCTTAAACTCAAAGAAAATGAAGACAAAAGATATATTATTAATACCATATTGAAGTGTACATCTACATCAGTGAACATATACCGGGGGTAAATCTATCCTAAGATATTCTAACCCCCCTGTCGGTTTTCCTTAAACTCAAAGAAAATGAAGACAAAAGATATAATATTAATACCATATTGAAGTGTACATCTACATCAGTGAACATATACCGGGGGTAAATCTATCCTAAGATATTCTAACCCCCCTGTCGGTTTTCCTTAAACTCAAAGAAAATGAAGACAAAAGATATAATATTAATACCATATTGAAGTGTACATCTACATCAGTGAACATATACCGGGGGTAAATCTATCCTAGGATATTCTTACCCCCCTGTCGGTTTTCCTTAAACTCAAAGAAAATGAAGACAAAAGATATAATATTAATACCATATTGAAGTGTACATCTACATCAGTGAACATATACCGGGGGGAAATCTGTCCTAAGATATTCTTACCGCCCTGTCGGTTTTTCTTGAACTCAAAGAAAACAAAACAAATCTCATTTTTTCTTTCAGTATCATGTGGTGTTGTTTGATTCCTTGGACGTTTGTATTTCCTATACACTGGAAAATTTGACATCCAACTAGGTGTGTTTTTTTTCGTGATTTTGGTTTCTTTATTTCAGGTGCATAGTCAAGTGGACGTCATTCCAGCAGGGTCATACGTACACTGTCCAGCTAGAGTAATGTATCCGATTGTTTGGACGATTCCTTCAACAGTTCTCTCGCCGTTTGAACAAGTCTAATATATTATTTTATGTTTCCCCTCACGCTAGTGAACTCCTATAGTTATTGCTTATGAGATGTGTTGTCGTTGCTTGTCAGTTGATTGCCTCCTCTAGGCATTCGTCGTGTTGCAGGTTTTCTGAAAGCAAATGCTTTGCTCACACGTTATTAACTTTTAGCAATTCTGCTTCACTGTGGTTATCTTGTACTAATTATACTAAGCGGATACTGTAATATTTTAATGAAACCTTAATTTATCTGTCTTCTAAGTTTGGGCTGCTATCTTGTCTTCTTCTTAATGTAACGTTTGTATTGACGAGCAGTGCATATTACAATTATAATACATTTAAATGTTCTTCTGTGTAATGTAGCTACGTGATACTTATTCAGTTCTTGTAAACTTATCTCCGTGAATGATGATTTTCAATGTCCTGAATTAGAGGTGGACTTGTCCGCCGGGCAACCGGGCAAACGCCCTTTTCGTTTTCCACTTTATGGTACCCATTTCCCACGAAAAATGTTTAATAATGAAAACCAAATGAATAAATTTTCCTGATATATTTAAACTATTTTTCTGTACTAAAACAAAATAATTCGCGTATCTCGTGAATCTGTTGATAATAACTTTTCAAGGCGCGAGAAAAAATGAAATGAAATCTTTGAGTTTTACGTCCCACGGTTATGCCGCGCGAGAAAGATTAACTGATCTGAAGTTACAAATGTATTAGAAGCTTTAGTGCGTTCTTAATCGAGCATCAAAACGAAATAGCACTTTTCTTTCAAGTATCTTTATTTCAAACATGCAAAGTATGTAAAATACCGTTCCTCACACGGGAAGAATACGTTTACAGAAAAATATTTGGAAGGTATTATGAAAACTTTTCTCCCAGTATTTGAATCAAGGTGAAATGTAAAAAAAAAATCAACTTTATTAATTGACCCATATGATACAAATGTAACAACCGGTGCAGCGAATATTCCTTGAAAAAAATTGTTCTGTCTTTCTCGCTTAGGATACGCATTTCAGTCAAAAAGAGCCGAAAAAATCCCAGGTCGACCCAAGTACTTTGGTCAAAACTTTATTTTAAACGGTTAAATCACTTACTCGCTTTAGCCATTTCGTATGTATAAAATGAGAATATATTAGAAATTGTCCAGGTTTCCCCTTTCGAAACATAATTACCGAATACTTCGAATGAGTTAACCAATATTTAGAAAATAGTTTTTAAGCAAATCCATATATTTATTATTCTGTGAATAAATACAGGGAAATTTTAATGTTATAAATACTGCTCACTTTCCTCCACTTACGAGCCGAAGTATCAAAAATGCCAAAATACATATTACATTTTTTTAGCTAACTTTTTAGTTGCCAAATTTCGCACTTACGCTTTAAGGAAATTTTTACATTTTTACATTTTTCTCGATACATAATGGGAACGTTACCATAGAAAGACCGAGGTGTAATCTGACACATGGAAGACCAAGAGGGTCAATTTTTTGCCCGAGGTTGTAAAAACCATTTTAACCATTACTAATATAATTTCAAGTTGTTTAATGACCTACTAATAAGTATGAGTTTTAAAATTATATTGAATCTTCTGAAGTTTTATTTTAATACGAAATATTTCAAATATATATCTTAGTACAGGCTACAGACATTTGTTTAGCAGATATGAAGTGCCATTAAATACATTATCATTTGTGGACAAATTACAATACTAAATCTGCCAGTGTTATGTTTGATCAATATCTGAAAGTAGATTTTATTAGCTTAATCATGAATTCAATGAACATACAAGATTACAAAGATATTACTGGAGTAATACCGTAGTTCTCTAATCAATTCTATGTTGCTTACAAATGTATTGACCAATCACCCGCGCTACATTTTTTTTCGTAAATTACCATGATAGTATACATTCGAGTACAGCGGGGGACACTTCTAAATGGTACACCTTAGCCGTAAATCTCCATATGGCTGTACCATTTAGAAGTGTCCCCCGCTGTACAACTAAATTTAAGTTAGGACTAACAGAAGAAAACAAAAAATAATCAAACATGTTCAAAAATTGATTTGTTCAGAGCAAAGAGAAATAGGAAGTGCGGGCAAATTTGACCCACCTTGGTCCTCCTAGAGTTAATATGATAGGAATTGTACACCTTTTCCCCTTAGGAGTGGAACTTCGAAAACGCTGCACACGTATTCCATTTTTTTCTTTTTGGTAAGAGTTCAAACGAATTACTCACCTCCAGCTTAAGTAAATCCTTATATTTGTTATTTTCTGAGCGGATAGAGGGTAACTTGCTTAAATGCAAACATTCACATGTCCAACTTTAATGAATGCTATTACTTGATATTTTTTGAATACATAGTGGGTAATTTTAATATTCAAAAAAATATTCCCTTTCTTCCCATAGGCTCGAAATTTCCATAAATGCTTAAACACGTATGCCACAATTTTTAGATAGTTCAAATACCAAATTTAATACTTCCAAATTAAACGAATTCTCACATTTGGTATTTTCTGATTAAATAATGAGAAACTTTAATATTCAAGAAATTGCCCCTTCTTTTAGGAGCGAAACTTTTTAAAACGCTGAAACACGGATTTCATTATTTTCAGTTAAGAGATTAAATGCGAACTTTTTCACCCACAATTTTCACGAATCCTTACGTTTGATGTTTTCTGAATAAATAGTGGCTAATTTTAATATTCAAGAAAATATATGCTTTATAATTTTAGGTGCGACACCTTAAAAAATGTTGAAACTATAATTTTAGGTAAGAGAGTAAATGCCTAATTTCACATCTCCAACTTAAATGAATCCTTACATTATTTATTTATTTATACATATTTATGAGCATTACTCTCATCTACGGCCTTAAGCCCGTCACGTATGAGAGAGGACGCCTCTAGGTGAGCGCAATATCCGGGGGAAAGGAAGAAAAGATTGAGGAAGGAAGGAAGCAGCCAGGGACCTGAATGTTAGGTATTATCCAGCTATTTGCCTTGTGTAAATGAGGAAAAACCAGGAAAAACGTCCATCATGATGGCTGGCCCGACAAAGCTGTTATAAACCAACCCTATGAACATCAAACCCGTGACCTTCGCACCAAAGGCGAGAGAGTTAGTAACTACGCTACGCGGGACCACATGAATCCTTACAGTTTACATTATCTGAATAAAGAGTGGTAAATTCTACTGTACTTATAGTAATTTTGCCTGGACGATAATGGGTCATTCAATTGTCCTCTTTTATATCTACGTACGGATGGAAGAGTTCTTATGCTATAGTTACTACTAGTAAAATCAAAAGTAGTTGCAAACATAATATGAGATGTCTATAGCAGCAAATGTCTATGAATGGCGCAATACACCCCCTCTGACCAACTGGTATGGCTCACTCAAAATACCTGTGCTATCTCCCTTTCCGTGGAAATGGTCCAACTCTGTCCACAATAAAATTAAACCACTTCAACCGTTTAGAAATAAAAACTAATCTCAAGTGTGCTCAGTGCCGGATTTAGGATTCATGGGGCCCTAAGCTGTTGAAAGTAATGAGGCCCTTTAAACAGGTATATCTAGTCTTTCTTTTTCAGCGATAAATATCGCCATGTTGGGGACTTTGAATATATGCTATATGGTTATTTATGAACCTAATATATATATATATATATATATATATATATATATATATATATATATATATATATATATATATATATATATATATATATATATATGTACATTATAAATTTCTGAAACAAAATCCATCATTTTGACTTTACCTGTACATAACATTATTAATAAGACACTATGTGAAGAATGAGTCAAGAGGATGACGGCTGATTTGAATTTTATTCGGGGCTCTTTTATTTTGTTTACCAAGTCCTTACTATAGTGCTTCACCTCCCAACCTTTTTATATCAACATTTTATACCAATCCCAGCGCTCCTTTCTCTCTTCGTGCTATATATACGAAAATAAAATCACAGAATAAGGAAAGAATGGGTACGATATGAAGAGAAAATACGTCATTAATAATTATGCCACAAAAATATCACGAGAACGCGGTTTATTAATTAGAACAATTAGGTTGAGCAAATGAAAAAAACAAATTTTCTTCGAAAATCAAAAATCTTTGCTCTTAAGACTTTTATTTCCGAAAAATAAACAGAGAAAGCAAATAATTCAATGCACGTGTATTGATATCCTAGGGGGGCTCAGCCCCATAAAAAAGCGCCGATTTCTCTGTAAATTTGGGGGGCATTCAGATGTAGAAGATATATATATATATATATATATATATATATATAAAGATTTAAAGACAAATTCGAGATATAAAAAGTATTTTGCCGCTTAGAGTTGTCCAAAAGACAATTGGTACAAAGGATATTTCGTACAAAACACAATTGGTCCAAAGGACATTTCGTCGAAAAGACAATTGGTCCAAAGGACATTTCGTCTAAAAGACAATTGGACCAAAGGAAATTTCGTCCAAAGACATTTGGTCCAAATGACATTTCGTGCAAAAGACAATTCGTCCAAAGAACATTTCGCCTAAAGACAATTGGTCCAAAGGACATTTCAACCAAAGACATTTGCTCCAAACGGCAATTGGTCCAAATGACATTTCGCCCAAAAGGCAATTGGTCCAAAGAACATTTCGTCCAAAGGACAATTGGTAATTGGGGGGATGCGGCACAGGATCGACACGGCATACGACCGACAATTCAGCTCAGAAACCTGTTTCGGTCCTGTGCCGTGTCGATCCTGTGCCGTTTCGGTCCTATGCCGTGTCGATCCTATGCCGTTTCGGTCCTGTGCCGTTTTGCTCTCACGCCGCTGCTCTGAAATAATTTAACTTTTAATCATGTGCCTAAAAAAATAATATTTTTATAATCTGTTTAATCTTTGCTCTTACAAATTATAAACTCCTGTCGATTCTATGCCTGTGCAAGTTATATGCATAGAATACGTACGATCGAAACGGCATAGAGCCGACACGGTATAGGATCGAAACGGCACAGGATCGACGCGGCATAGGACCGAAACGGCACAGGATCGACACGGCATAGGAACGAAACGGCACAGGATCGACACGGCGCAGGACCGAAACGGCATAGGACCGAAACGACGCACGATCATCGCCACTGCGTAGGATCTATAAAACCAAACATTTATTTCTCATAAAAGCAATCAGAGCCCTGTCAATTGATTTTAGAATATAAGAATTTTAAGATATTTACTATATGAATATTAATAATTGTGAGTGACAAAAGAATGATAGTGCTAAACGGACAAAATATAATTTCTTGTGTGCTTGGTCAAAAGCATTTCTATATGTATGGAATACTTATATTTATTATTATTATTATTATTATTATTATTATTATTATTATTATTATTATTATTATTATTATTATTACGTTTTAACTAGTTTTGAAATCATGGCCTGATTACACTAGAAAGCGAAAGCCATGAGAAATGTTAGCTAAGTATTAATATGGAATACTTTTAATGTTGCTCATTAGAGGGAACACTGCTCGCATGTCTTCTCGTCTCGATATCGAGAATACAAGAGATTTTTTAATAAGAACCTCAGTTGGGAAGTAATAACTGAGCCAATGGCTCGAGCCGGCTCGCTTGGGGTGAACCATCGGCTCGAGCTGGCTTGGTTGGGATGAGCCATCTGCTCGGTTCGGCTCATCTGGGCCGAAGGCTCTAGCTGACTCGGTTCGGTGAGCTGTTGGCTCGGCTCACTTCTCGGTTCGTGTCGATAGTGAGTGCGCTGTGAGCCGAGCTGCTCAAGTTGTTGACAATTGTATACTTGGGGCGAACAGTTTTGAAGATATTTGGCCAGTGCCCTATAACTTTTAACAATCTTTGGCTTGAGCCCGAATACTCAACCTAAACCCTCAACCCAAATTCATAAGCTCGTAAACAATATCCTTGACTCCTAGAATTCACGACTACCGAGGTTAGCAATCAACTAGTTTTTTAGTATTCAAATACAGACCGCGTATCTTTCATGTTTATTCACAGTGTTGTTATAATTATAATTATAATTATTATTTATTATTATTATTAATAATAATAAAAGTTGTACTAGTAGTAGTACTAGTATCATTGATAACCTATATTGTCTATGCAAGATACTTGAAGAGAATACTCAAAACTACACACCAGATTTGGCTCGACTCGACCCTAACGCTGGTATAAACGAGAAACCAAGCTCTCTTGAAGCAAAGGAAAAGAATTCTAGGTGTAAATAGAGGAACCGGGCTCTATGTCCCGCCTGCACACTTGATTATAAAGAATTCTCCACATGACCCCAGGGATTCCAAATATTGTGTGAATACATTTGGGGCAAAAGTAAGCTGCATTAAACGGTTTCCTCCTCGTAATATGTAATTCCGTGGAATATGGTACTTCTGTGCAGAGAAGCAACAAAAGTGGAGAAACAAGGGATGTTGTACACGTTGCATAAGGATACCAAGAAGTGCGCTGGAACAGTATACTTGATTTATCCGTTAGGTGAATCTTCTCCCAGGAATACTTTTGATGGCTTTTTCCCCTTCCTTCGAGTTGGCAAACCTCCACTTTTCCCTGAGCTATGAAAAACTTCATTGCTATTTTGAATATACCAAAATACTATCCTAGTGTAGACCACTTACATTTTGATTTTGTCATTGCTGGAGAAATTTTCTAAAAGGAAGCTCGTTGAAAGTACATTTAAAAAAAAGATAGTCTTTTTTCGACATTCTAATGTACAGATGGTGATCAGAAAAATGGAAACACTTGTAGTTGGCAACACGTCAGATGTATGGGTTGGCAGTGGTGTCGTGCGCCCGCAGCGCCGGACCGCTGGTGGTGGTGTGTTAGGTCGGTCTCCATACTACGTCAGGCGCAGTGGAACAGCAGTGTCCAGTGGCTGCAGCAGACGGAGGTAGTGTAAAATGTGAGACCTCTCAGATTTTCAAAGAGGGCAAATTATTGGTGCGCGGTTATGTGGAGTGAGTATGACGGCAGTGGCTACTGTGTTAGGTGTGTCGCGTGGGACAGTGTCGAAGGTGATGACGGCCTACACACCACACGGGAAAACTACATCGGGTAGGGATTGTATCGAGACGAGACGAGACGAGACTTTGTACAGTCTCGGTCTCGTCTCCGTAGATAAGTAGCGGTCTCGGTCTCGATCTCGTCTCGAGTCAAAAATCGCCGTCTCGGTCTCGTCTCGGTCAGCAGATGCTTGTCTCGATCTCGGTCTCGGTCTCGGTCTCGTCTCGGGTCTTGTCTCGAAAGTCTCGAAATAAATATTGTGAAATTAAAATTGTGAAAGAATTATTATCGTACAGTCTGTCGTTTTCGCTTCTTATTTTTTTGCCTTCATTCTTGATTTAGAATTATGGTATGATGTACCTCTTCGTAGCTAATTTGCTATCGCTAATGCTTTCCATGCGTGTGTTCAAGGTTCAATCATCAGTGTGGGTATAACATACCTGGGATAAAACCCTAATAGTAACCATATTTCACTTTCAGTAATAGACTGTCTCATATAGCCTCAGTACTGCCTATACAGTTAAAATATATTAAATTAACTCCAGTACTATACAGTAGTTTATTTCCTTCCTTTGAAACAGAGTTGTTCAATACCTCCTAACGGATAACGCAACACATAGCAACACGAATGTATTTAATTGTACCGAAATTGAAATATTACAATTTCTCAGTTACTACCCAATACATACTGCTTTGACTGTCATTTTAAAAACAGAATATAACGGTCTTTATCTTAACAAATAGAGTAAATTATTACTACAATATATTTTGTTTCAAATTGATCAAATGCTTTATTACCGTTTCACAACTCAGTGTTTAATTGACACTTTAAAACAGGCACTTCCTTAACCTTGTGGTGGAAGCTACGACACTCATCTTTGCTGTCTGTGGTCTCTGGTTGGATCACCAAACAAATTAGATTCAAAGTCCGATGCTTCGTATAGTATGCGTCTCGTATAGTATGCGTATAAGTACATTCTGTTTCTTATACAAGTTCATAATGTCGTAATGTATTACATAAGCATATATTCAGTGTCGTAACATAGTGTCGAAGGATTAAGCTTATTCCTGAGCTCTCAGCGCTGCATGTTATCTTTATTAGAGAAAACTAATCATGCGTTCATTACGCTGAAATTTTATATTGATTGAAAATTACTTGCGAAACATGGACACACATATTATATAAGTATATAGGTAATTCGAGCTATCTGTATCTATTTTCTCTGTCCCGGCAAAAGAAGTGATTCTTAACTTTCTAGATTTCTTTTCTATTAATTTTCGTAGTTTTGCTGCAATATGAAGGATTAACAATATATTTTTTTTTTCGCTGTACGAATTTCGTTAAATTTTGGATCCGTTTTTACCCTACCTTACCTAGTAAAAGTATATATATTTATACATATATGAATTTTAAATTTTAGAGGTAGACTATGCTAAGTCACTTTTTGGTCGAAATTGAGTTAACTATACTTTTTTTTAAATATACTATGTTCTTTCCAGTGGTGTAATAATGTAAGCCTAAAAGCAACCTATTACTTTGTAACTGCTTAGTATAGTCTGAAAACAGTACTATAGGTCTTAGTTAAGGAACCGGATTTTCGCTTCTCCTGTAAAATTGCGAAATTGTGACTTGGTTTAGTTTACCTCTGAGGTCCAGATATAATAAAGTCATAGCCATAATCATAATCAACCATTATCAATCCACTGCTGGATGAAGGTCTTTCCAAGTCTTCTCTACAACTATCTATCTTGACCAATTCTTTTTCAGGTCACTCCCCAGTTGTTCTTGATTTCGTCAAACCTTCTTGTATAAGGACGTTTCCTAGGCTGTTTCTATCTCGTGGTATCCTGTCTAGAATTGTTTTCGTCCATCGATCATAATTTCTTGCAATATGTCCAGCACATTTTCCAGCCCATGCTAAAAATAATTTTATTAGTACCAGTCATTAATTGCCAAATAATTCTTTCTATTTTATTCATTTGGCCTACAAATAGTTCAAATCCGCTACTCTTGGAGCACTGAAACGCTAGTTTTTGATCTTTGTGTTGAATCTGACAACACTGACTCAATGATTTAAATCAACACAATATGAGGACCTCCATTTGGTCTAGCGGCTAGCACGCTTGACTTCGTTTCGCGTGGTCCCGAATTCGATTTCCGGTGGGAGTACAGTTGAACGACCGAAGTGGTTCGGATTCCATTATAATCATTAGCTCCACGTCTGCTTTAGACGCTCTAGCATATTCGTGGAACGTTAAACTAAAACAATCCAAACCAAAAATCAACACAGTGTGTATTACTAACTGTAAGTCCTTAAATAATTTGCATATACCTATATGGTATGGATCGAGTTTGAGGTGGTCGGTAGTCAAACAAAAAAACAAGTGAAATGTAAGTAGGGTGTAATTAGAACTTTTAATTAAATATGGTTTAGTGTATATCAGGCCTAAGGCTAAGGGGAACAACTAGTGTTACTAAAAAGTTATCAGTTACATTTAATTTCAGTTACAATTTGCATTTACATGTATTGCTGGAACCAAAACTTTGACATTAACATTAAAATTATAAAGACTGTGAAAAACATCGTCTTTTGAAAACATTCTTGTACCATAAAACAAATTACGTGTAATTTTAAAATATTTTGCAGTTTAGCTACGTTATTTTCACTGTATTTAGAATAATATCTAGCATTTATTTAAGATGGCAACACTGCTTAAAATAATGGAACTGCGACTTGTAATTAAAACCACCAGAAACTATTGTTGTAATGTTATAGAAGCAAACTAAAGCACCAATCATTATAAAAATTTAACATAAATACGATATTTTAAGCAGTATAACAATCACTATCCAAGTGTTTGGTATCTCTGAAACGGTTTGAAATAACAATTGTTGTAAATGACATTATGATCACTTAACTTTTTCTGAAGACTTTACTTCGAAAACGTGCTGACATATCACGTCTCATCATGTAGATTCTTCCAAAAGACTTTTTTTTTTTTTTCTTATAACTTTGTTCCTTCATTCATTCGAAATGCATTATGTCATGATCATAGTATTTGACGCTAAGATACAAATAATGAGCATTGCACCATTTCATTTGAGTTATTAGTCATCTCCAAAATGTTGATGTTAGTGAGGGTCCATTTAGTTGTAGTGCGACATCTTCAAATTCGAATTTTAACTAGCTCAGAATTTTGTCCAATTTTTGTCCATTTTTGTCCACCCAAGAAAAAATTTTGTACCATTAAAATAAACGAGGGAGGGCCATTTCAAAATTTGGGGTACTTCGATCACCTGTAGTGCGACATCTTCAAATTTGAATTTTAAGTACCTCAGAATTTTGTCCAATTTTTGTCCATTTTTGTCCACCCAAGAAAAATTTTTGTACCATTAAAATAAACGAGGGAGGGCCATTTCAAAATTTGGCCGAACCATTTAGCTGTAGTGCGACATCTTCAAATTCGAATTTTAAGTAGCTCAGAATTTTGTCCAATTTTTGTCCATTTTTGTCCACCCAAGAAAAAATTTTGTACCATTAAACTAAACGAGGGAGGGCCATTTCAAAATTTGGACGAACCATTTAGCTGTAGTGCGACATCTTCAAATTCGAATTTTAAGTAGCTCAGAATTTTGTCCAATTTTTGTCCATATTTGTCCACCCAAGAAAAAATTTTGTACCATTAAAATAAACGAGAGAGGGCCATTTCAAAATTTGGCCGAACCATTTAGCTGTAGTGCGACATCTTCAAATTCGAATTTTAAGTAGCTCAGAATTTTGTCCAATTTTTGTCCATTTTTGTCCACCCAAGAAAAAATTTTGTACCATTAAAATAAACGAGGGAGGGCCATTTCAAAATTTGGCCGAACCATTTAGCTGTAGTGCGACATCTTCAAATTCGAATTTTAAGTAGCTCAGAATTTTGTCCAATATTTGTCCATTTTTGTCCACCCAAGAAAAAATTTTGTACCATTAAAATAAACGAGAGAGGGCCATTTCAAAATTTGGCCGAACCATTTAGCTGTAGTGCGACATCTCGAAATTCGAATTTTAAGTAGCTCAGAATTTTGTCCAATTTTTGTCCATTTTTGTCCACCCAAGAAAAAATTTTGTACCATTAAAATAAACGAGGGAGGGCCATTTCAAAATTTGGCCGAACCATTTAGCTGTAGTGCGACATCTTCAAATTCGAATTTTAAGTAGCTCAGAATTTTGTCCAATTTTTGTCCATTTTTGTCCACCGAAGAAAAAATTTTGTACCATTAAAATAAACGAGCGAGGGCCATTTCAAAACTTGGGACATTTCGATCACCCGTAGTGCGACATCTTCGAATTCGAATTTTAACTAACTTTGAATTTTGTCCAATTTTTGTCTCTAGTGCCGTTTCAAAATTTTTCCACTTACATCACTTGTAGTGATAGAGTTCAAATTCTAATTTTAATTATTCAAAATTTAGTCTAGCTTTTGTTCATTTTTGTAAAACCATGAAAAAATTTTGTACCATTCAATTTAACAATTGAGGGCAATTACAAATAGTGGCCAGTTCGATCACCTGGAGTGCGATAGCTTTTTATTTGAATTTTGACTAACTGACAAGTGAGAACTAAGTACATTTCTCTTACCACAAAGAACTTTGTACCATTCAAGTAAACGATGGAGGGTCATTTCAAGATTTGGCCAATTCGATGTCTTGTAGTGCGACAATATTTAAATTCTAATTTTAATTAACTCATAATTTTGTCCGATGCGTGTACGTTGTTGTAGAACCAAAAATAATTTTGTAATATTTAAAAGAACGAATTAAGGACATTTTTAAATTTTAACCACATGGATTATTTGTAGTGCTACATATTTAAATTAAAGCTTTTAACAAGCTTACAATTTTGTCTAAATTTTGTACTTTCTTCTATCACCAGTAAAAGATTTTCTACAATTTAGGAAAACATCAAAGGGTCGTTTCAAAGTTTGGCCTATTCGAACACCTGTAATGTGACATCTTCATAGTGATGTCAACCTGTTCGGCTCGGCAGGAGCCATCTCGGTTGCGATAAGCCATCGGCTCAGCTCAGGCGACCCATCGGCTCGACTCAGGTTAGCCACGGCTTGGGTCGGTTCGGCTCACGTGAGACATGGGCTCGGTTTGATTCGGCGGAATTGAGTCACCAGCTCGAACCGGCTCAGTTGCGACGAGCCACCGGCTCAGTTCGACTCGGCTCAGGTGAGCCATCATCTCTCTTTTTCTCGGCTCGGCTCAGCTCATGTGAGACATCGGCTCGGACCGGCTCGGTTTTGAGATCTGTTGGCTCGGCTCAATTCTCGGTTCGGCTCGGTAGTGACTTAACCGTGAGCCGAGCCGCTCGAGCCGTTGACAACACTGTTCGAATGTTATGTAGCTCAGAACTTAGTGAATTTTTACTATCAACAAAACTTTTGTAAAATTCAAATAAACGTGGAAGAGTCATTTCAAATTTGGCCAATTAGATCACCTGTAGTGTGACCATATATATATATACTCTAGTTCATCATACATAATCTTTTGCCCCTGACTGTCTTATGCACAGTCGTTATAAACCGACTCTGGATCAAAGTTATTTTTTCCATTTTTACACACTCTTAAGTTGAACAGGAAGCCGTTCATTGATCATCCTTTACCATTAGCATAGAAGTTATAATTGTGATAAGCTAAAGACTTCGTTTCATTTAAATTCTTCTTCCGAGTCCAGGAATCACCTCCAGACGTTCATTACATTAATTAAGTTACACCCTATATATATATAATGATAAAAAATAATACCGATATTAGTGTCGATGAAATAGTATTTGGAGTCACTCAGACGAACAGTAACACTTCCAATGCAATTTAAATCCATACTCAGATACCATTGCCCTTTATGCTCAAAATGAAACTATTCTCCCCGTGCGAGGAACGGGTATTCTGTTAATAATTTATTATTAAACATCACACCATAAAATACAAAGTGTATCACGTAATGTACACGTTATATTGTTACTTGCTTAATGTATAAATGGAGGATGAAGGACTATTATTGGATCAAAACATCCAATATATTTCAGACAAAAAATTTCTTGAAGGCTTTATATCTGGAGAACAACATATAGTGTACCCAAACCTAAACTATGACTGAATTCACAAGGAAGGGTCACGCAGTGGCTCCGCTGAGATCCGAACGAGACAATTGTTTGCATTTGAAATGCTATAACTAGATGAATCCCAAAGTTATACGTGCCACCGGGAGGAATATCGTGAGTTACAACATATTTTGTAATGTAAGAACTACAAAAAAAAATACATGGCAGAATAGTTTGAAACGAGTCATTTGTTCGGAAACGGTTGGGTAAGTGGAAAGGCCAACACGTATCCCATCATTTTCAACGACAATATTTTTGGGGTAAAAAAAAATTTGTCCCAGGGTCCCCCGCAGGGTCCCAGACGGGGTCCAACTCAAAATTTTCAAATGGCAAGGGGGGTTAAGTGGCACATCATTTGAAAGCTGTTGTAAAATGAAAGAAAACGCAGCAAGTCTCGACTCTCTACAACAACCCTGTGCAAAATGGTCAAAGTGTAAACAAAAACTTAATTGAAAAGTCCATGGTCACCCCTATAAATCGGAAATGGTGAGACAAATGTGAAAACAGAAAAGGATGTGTGGTATTATTTTCAAAGTATAACGATTTAAGTGAAAACGTCTTGTCCCAGGGTCCCCACATGGTCCCAGGTGGGGTCCAACTAAAAAATTTCAAATGGCAAGAGAGGTAGGACATCGTTTGAAAGCTCTTGTTAAGTGAAACAAGATGGAGCACGTCTCGACTTTCTACGACAACCCTGTCCAAAATTGCGGTGGGTCAAAATGTAAACCAATTGGAAAACAATCCAAGATGGCCGCTTAAAACCTATATCGAAAGGATAAGCATACCAAACTGCTGAAGCTAGGAAAACAAATTTGGCATTAATGTTGATTAGTAAGTGACTAAAATATGCAAAATGTTCAAAAACGCGACATCTTGAGTTCAAAATGCCGCACTATGTATCGCACGCATATCCAGCTCACACCACTGGTGCTGGAGAAGTGAACGTTTATGGTTAATAGTCCACAAAATATCAAAGAGTATAATCTGTAATCCAATATGGCTGCCAGCGTGAAAAATGAGTTTGTATATAAACATGTTATTTCTTGGAATACTGTGACCAAGCCAACAAAGTTTGACGCAGTTCGATGTACTGAAATGACTTACATATGTTTGGTACTACTTGCCAATCTTGCAAATGATTTTTTTTTATTATTTGGTATTGTTTGAAGTATTGAGATCAAACCAACGAATGACATACAAATGTAACCATCACGAATACGTTACAATAGAGCCACCAACTTACTGGTGCAGCAAGTTCTTTCTCTATGAACTACGTATGACAAAATTAGAAAAATACCCGAAGGTATTCAACTTTTTTTTTTTTTTTTTTTTTTTTTACTATGAGTAGGAAGTCATAGTTGTGTGTTCATCGCATATTCGTTATATTCAAGTAAATAATGCCGAGAGAACCGTGACGAACGTGCATTAAGAAGAAACCATATATGTGTTGTTACCGAATGAAATAATAGTTGAAGTGAATCGAAATTCAAATTGTTCTTTAGTCTTCCTAGTATTTCTAAATACATAATAGAGAAAAATAGAGATTTAGATTTGTACTGTTATGAATGGCATAGGTTTTAAGAGGCCATCTTGGATTCAAGGTGGCCATAGTTTTTCAATTAAGCTTTTATTTACATTTTGACCGCCACAATTTTGGACAGGGTTGTCGTAGAAAGTCAAGACTTGCTCCATCTACTTTCATTTAACAAGATCTTGCAAACGATGAGCTTCTTAACCTCTCTTGCCATTTGAAACTTTTTAGTTGGACCCCACCTGGGACCCTGTGAGTACCCTGGGACAAGACGTTTTCACTTAAATTGTTGTACTTTGAACATAATGCCAGACCCCCTTTCTATTTTCAAGTCTCACCATTTCCGATTTATAGGGGTGACCATGGGCTTTTCAATTAAGTTTTTGTTTACATTTTGACCCTCCGTCATTTTGCACAGTGTTGTTATAGAGAGTCGAGACTTGCTGCATTTTCTTTCATTTTACAACAGCTTTCAAATGATGTGCCACTTAACCCCCCTTGCCATTTGAAAATTTTGAGTTGGACCCCGTCTGGGACCCTGGGACAAAGTTTTTTACCCCAAAAAGGTTGTCGTTGAAAATGATGGGATACGTGTTGGTCGAGTTTTCCACTTACCCAACCGTTTCCGAACAAATGACTCGGTTCAAACTATTCTGCCATGTAATTTCTTTGTAGTTCTTACATTACAAAATATGTTGTAACTCACGATATTCCTCCCGGTGGCACGTATGACTTTGGGATTCATCTAGTTATAACATTTCAAATGCAAACACAATTGTCTCGTTCGGATCTCAGCGGAGCCACTGCGTGACCCTTCCTTGTCAGTATGATGTGCTTAGTGCCTGAAAAATATGAAAACTCGATTTAGGGGCCATTCAAAAATTCTGTTGCCCTTGATCCAAAAAATCTAATATATTTCATTCAATAAAAAATAAATCTTGTACGTCTTATATCTGAAAAACTACATATAGTGCAGCCAAACCAAAACTATCACTTAACTCAGCATGATGTGCTTATTCCGAAAGAAATACGAAACCTTGATTTAGGGACCGTCCAAACGTTTGTAGCCCCTGATCCAAAAAGTCCAATATATTTCATTCAATCAATAATTTTATTGTATGTCTTATATATGGAGAACTACATATACTGTAACCCAACCCAAGATATCACTTAACTCAGTGTGATATGCTTGTTGCGTAAAATATATGAAAAGTCGATTTAGGGACCGTCCAAAAAGTTTGTGACCCGTTATAAAAAAAAATCCAAAATATTTCATTAATCGAAATTTTTCTTGTGCTCCTTATACCTGGAGAACTACATATCTGGAGAAAACTCGATTTAGGGACCGCTCGAATATTTTATGGTAACTGATCCAAAAATTAATATTAGCCAAGATCATAATATTTTGATCCATTTTTTAGATCATTCCTAAAATTCTTGTTTTTATCCAATCTTTCTTTTAAACAGTATCACTCTCTTTGTTCTCAATTTGAAATGTATCAAGCAATTATAAAGCATTGCTTATTATCCAATTTGTATTCGGTGTAGAGCTTCAATTTTCTCAAAGTTTCAAATAAGATAATGAAATATGATTTACTATCGGAATTCGTGTCAGGTATTATTATTACTTTTATTGGTGTTTTCTTTCTTTCAATTGTTAAATCAAGAAACTTCCTTGCACTGTCATAAAATATGTGCTCTTTTCCAATAGCATAATAAGTGCTCATATAATTTTAAACTTTGAAATTAAGAATTGAATCAGTACAAGAAGTACAATTTGGATAACGAATGATTTATAATTGATGTTTAGTGGCGTACTGAAGGAAAGGGATTAGGGACTTTGAAACCCCCCTTGAGCAAGGTATTATGCAAAATTAAGTACGTTTATCATATTAGCACGTTTATATATATAAACACTTGATATATAAACTTGTGTTCCTAAAGCCCCTGAACCCCCTAAACATTTGCGTAGAGTACTGATTGTGTTTCTCTTATTATTTTAACCGTTTTATGCTTTGAACGAAATTTGAAGTGCAGGGACCCTGTGAAGGTGACCACCTTTACTATCAAAATTTCTTTAATGGCTCTCAGTTTTTCTTCAAAACAATCAATAACGAACGTAAAATAAATGATTGAGTTTGATTTACAATCGAAATTTGAAATACCACCAAAAAGTTGGCCCACCCAACCTTATTTTGCAAATGCCTCTTAATAATTTTCAAAAAAAACTATTTTCTCTTCAAACCAATCAATAAGAAAGGAAAACACGTTATTAGCTTGAGTATTGAATCGATATTTAAGAGCAGAAAAACAGTATGAAGTTGACCACCAAATGTATCCTGCAAACAGATATATTTTACTGGTTGTTTTGAAACAAGTGATTTTTTCTTCAAAATAAGCAACCCGCCCCGAAACAAATCACCTTCATCAACATTATTTCTTAATTATATTCTTATGTTTTTCGAATCAAATTACTTTTCTTCCAAACAAGCAACAACAAATCCATATCAAACGATTGATTTTGGTCTTGAATCGAAATTTGTACGTAAAGGAATCAGATTGAATTTGATCACATTCTAAATTTATTTTGTAAATCTCTTTCTCTATTTTTTCGAAACAAGCGATTTGCTCTTAAAAACAACCAATAAGAAACGCTTGGCTTCGGTTTTGATCCGAGATTTTAAAGTGGAGCCAATATGAAATTCCATCACCCATTTTTCTTGAAAAGACTCTTTATGTTTTTCGAAACAGACTATTCTTTTTCAAAATAATTAATAGCATACGCATATCAAACAATTGATTTTGATTTTCAATCAAAATTTTAAGTGGGGAACAAGGGTAAATTTGGCCATATACCAACTTTATTTTGTAAACATCTCTTTATGTTTTAAGAAAGATACGATTTTTACTATTTTTTCTTCAAAAAAGTCAATAACAAACGAAAAACAAACGATTGGCTTCCGATTTCATTTCGAAATTTGACAGGAGGCAACTTCACATAGGTGCATTGATTCCCTTAAAAAATTCCAAATTTCCAAACGCAAATTCTAAGCCTACAGTTTTAAAATTGCAGTTACATGTACATACTTCAACTTAGTATACATAAAAAATTACAGCATTATAAAAATATCAGACAAATAATATTATTTATTCGGTATTGAAAACCTCGAATCAACTATTGGAGTTATTTAGCGTCATTTTTTTTAATATCACAAAATTAAAGGTGTGGGACATGGATATATTACGAACAGTATTTTTATACAATTTGTATATATATATACATAATTTTTTAAAAATAGACCATTTAGAATTATTTATCCTTACAATTTTTTATATCCACAAATTCAAGGTGAGGGATATGCGATATTGATATATTCAGAAAGTGTTGACCACCCTACAGAATGTCGATCCTATGCCGTTTCGGTCCTGTGCCGTGTCGATCCTATGCCGTTTCGGTCCTGTGCCGTGTCGATCCTGTGCCGTTTCGGTCCTACGCCGTGTCGATCCTATGCCGTGTCGGCCCTACGCCGTGTCGGTCCTGTGCATGTAACCCGGTAATTGGTCCAAAGGCCAATTCGTCCAAAAACATTTGCTCCAAAGGATATTTCGTCCAAAAGATAATTGGTCCAAGGGACATTTCGTCCAGAGATGTTTAGTTCAAAGCACATTTCGTCCAAAGGACATTTGGTCCGGTAACGCTTGGGGGTCTGGGGTTTCTTTCTATTAGAAAAGTAAAAAAGTGATGCCTATAACATTATGACTAAGTAGCTTCTTATTTCTAAAGGAAATTTGAAATAGAGATTTATCCCGCAATTTTCATTTCGATAGAACAAATATAATCTGAGATATTCACAAAAACGTAAACGCCTGAGTTCAAATGTCCGAACAACAGAAATGAGGAAAAGGTTGGAGTGTGAAGTATGTTGCTGCAATAAGTGCTAATATGACATCTAAAGTTTTAATGTTGTGAACAGTGATGAAAATTTTCCGATTCATAAAAAACATACTGCACTTATTCCCACATCGTTGTTTAGCCGTGATGTGAGCTGGAAAGCTTTCTTCCATATTTTTCCGGAAAATTTTCCGTTCTAAAAAGTAGCAGTGATCAAGTAACGATTCCTCAGTAATCATAAAATTGATAGAATTCATGAGTAGAAATGGTAAAAAGTGAAAGATCGTTTAAAGAATCTGAAAATTTTCATGGCTCAGAGAATTTTCAGTACTATGTAGGGACAAGTGAAACAATTTTTCATGAATAGAAAAATTGGTAGCCTGTATGAAAAAATTGTAAAACCTTTTATGAGTCGGAAAATTGTCATCATTTTGAAGCAAAAAGTAAATCGAAAAGTTTTATTGCTTTGAAGTAACAAGTGAAAGGAATTTTCATAGATCGGAAAATTTTAATTCTGATATACAAACAACTGAAAAAACTCTTCACAAGGCGGACAATTTTGGACATTTTGTACAGTGATGTTAGGTAGAAAATTTTCCACTATATTTAACTAAACATTCAGCTAGAAATTTGAATTTTTGTACAGTAAAGTTAGTTAGCAAGAAATTATAATTCTCCAATAAGATTTCGGGAACCGGAACATGTTCTAAAATTTCAAGTTGGGAAGGAAAAATTTACATCGTGTTTCTCATTTTCTCTCTCTCTCTCTCTCTCGTCTTCCTCTCTCTCTCTCCCTCTGTGTATGTGTGTGCGAGTGTTTTGTGCGTGTGTGTGTAAAGTGCAGGGAAAACACACCGAGTTCGTAGAATACAAATATCACGCTCTATTATTTAAAATTTAAATTTATTAAAAGTGATCAATATTTAACGATTCATAAAAAAAATATCTATTTATTCGAACAACGTTGTTTAGCCGTAAAATTAAATGGTAATAAATATTTCCAATTGAGCTGGTACACCTTACTATGCTATTAATATTATATGTTTTGTCTTCATTTTCTTTGAGCTGAAGAAAAACCGACAAGGGGGTAAGAATATCCTAGGATAGATTTTCCCCCCGGTATATGTTCACTGATGTAGATGTACACTTCAATATGGTATTAATATTATATCTTTTGTCCTCATTTTCTTTGAGTCTAAGGAAAGCCGACAGGGGGGTAAGAATATCCTAGGATAGATTTACCCCCCGGTATATGTTCACTGATGTAGATGTACACTTCAATATGGTATTAATATTATATCTTTTGTCTTCATTTTCTTTGAGTTTAAGGAAAACCGACAGAAGGGTAAGAATATCCTAGGATAGATTTACCCCCCGGTATATGTTCACTGATGTAGATGTACACTTCAATATGGTATTAATATTATATCTTTTGTCATCATTTTCTTTGAGTTTAAGGAAAACCGACAGGGGGGTAAGAATATACTAGGATAGATTTACCCCCCGGTATATGTTCACTGATGTAGATGTACACTTCAATATGGTATTAATATTATACCTTTTGTCTTCATTTTCCTTGAGTTTAAGGAAAACCGACAGGGGGGTAAGAATATCCTAAGATAGATTTACCCCCCGGTATATGTTCACTGATGTAGATGTACACTTCAATATGGTATTAATATTATATCTTTTGTCTTCATTTTCTTTGAGTTTAAGGAAAACCGACAGGGGGGTAAGAATATCCTAGGATAGATTTACCCCCCGGTATATGTTCACTGATGTAGATGTACACTTCAATATGGTATTAATATTATATCTTTTGTCTTCATTTTCTTTGAGTTTAAGGAAACCCGACAGGGGGGTAAGAATATCCTAGGATAGATTTACCCCCCGGTATATGTTCACTGATGTAGAAGTACACTTCAATATGGTATTAATATTATATCATTTGTCTTCATTTTCTTTGAGTTTAAGGAAAACCGACAGGAAGGTAAGAACGTCCTAGGATAGATTTACCCCCCGGTATATGTTCACTGATGTAGATGTACACTTCATTATGGTATTAATATTATATCTTTTGTCTTCATTTTCTTTGAGTTTAAGGAAAACCGACAGGGGGGTAAGAATATCCTAGGATAGATTTACCCCCCGGTATTTGTTCACTGATGTAAATGTACACTTCAATATGGTATTAATATTATATCTTTTGTCTTCATTTTCTTTGAGTTTAAGGAAAACCGACATGGGGGTAAGAATATCCTAGGATAGATTTACCCCCCGGTATATGTTCACTGATGTAGATGTACACTTCAATATGGTATTAATATTATATCTTTTGTCTTCATTTTCTTTGAGTTTAAGGAAAACCGACAGAGGGGGTAAGAATATCCTAGGATAGATTTACCTCCCGGTATATGTTCACTGATGTAGATGTACACTTCAATATGGTATTAATATTATATCTTTTGTCTTCATTTTCTTTGAGTTTAAGGAAAACCGACAGGGGGGTAAAAATATCCTAGGATAGATTTACCCCCCGGTATATGTCCACTGATGTAGATGTACACTTCAATATGGTATTAATATTATATATTTTGTCTTCATTTTCTTTGAGTTTAAGGAAAACCGAATGGGGGGTAAGAATATACTAGGATAGATTTACCCCCCGGTATATGTTCACTGATGTAGATGTACACTTCAATATGGTATTAATAATATATCTTTTGTCTTCATTTTCTTTGAGTTTAAGGAAAACCGACAGGGGGGTAAGAATATACTAGGATAGATTTACCCCCCGGTATATGTTCACTGATGTACATGTACACTTCAATTTGATATTAATATTATATCTTTTGTCTTCATTTTCTTTGAGTTTAAGGAAAACCGACAGGGGGGTAAGAATATCCTAGGATAGATTTACCCCCCGGTATATGTTCACTGATGTAGATGTACACTTCAATATTGTATTAATATTATATCTTTTGTCTTCATTTTCTTTGAGTTTAAGGAAAACCGACAGGGGGGTAAGAATATCCTAGGATAGATTTACCCGCCGGTATATGTTCACTGATGTACATGTACACTTCAATATGATATTAATATTATATCTTTTGTCTTCATTTTCTTTGAGTTTAAGGAAAACCGACAGGGGGGTAAGAATACCCTAGGATAGATTTACCCCCCGGTATATGTTCACCGATGTACATGTACACTTCAATATGGTATTAATATTATATCTTTTGTCTTCATTTTCTTTGAGTTTAAGGAAAACCGACAGGGGGGTAAGAATATCCTAGGATAGATTTACCCCCCGGTATATGTAAACTGATGTAGATGTACACTTCAATATGGTATTAATATTATATATTTTGTCTTCATTTTCTTTGAGTTTAAGGAAAACCGAATGGGGGGTAAGAATATACTAGGATAGATTTACCCCCCGGTATATGTTCACTGATGTAGATGTACACTTCAATATGGTATTAATAATATATCTTTTGTCTTCATTTTCTTTGAGTTTAAGGAAAACCGACAGGGGGGTAAGAATATACTAGGATAGATTTACCCCCCGGTATATGTTCACTGATGTAGGTGTACACTTCAATATGGTATTAATATTATATATTTTGTCTTCATTTTCTTTGAGTTTAAGGAAGACCGACAGGGAGGTAAGAACATCCTAGGATAGATTTACCCCCCGGTATATGTTCACTGATGTACATGTACACTTCAATTTGATATTAATATTATATCTTTTGTCTTCATTTTCTTTGAGTTTAAGGAAAACCGACAGGGGGGTAAGAATATCCTAGGATAGATTTACCCCCCGGTATATGTTCACTGATGTAGATGTACACTTCAATATTGTATTAATATTATATCTTTTGTCTTCATTTTCTTTGAGTTTAAGGAAAACCGACAGGGGGGTAAGAATATCCTAGGATAGATTTACCCGCCGGTATATGTTCACTGATGTACATGTACACTTCAATATGATATTAATATTATATCTTTTGTCTTCATCTTCTTTGAGTTTAAGGAAAACCGACAGGGGGGTAAGAATATCCTAGGATAGATTTACCCCCCGGTATATGTTCACCGATGTACATGTACACTTCAATATGGTATTAATATTATATCTTTTGTCTTCATTTTCTTTGAGTTTAAGGAAAACCGACAGGGGGGTAAGAATATCCTAGGATAGATTTACCCCCCGGTATATGTTCACTGATGTAGATGTACACTTCAATATGGTATTAATATTATATCTTTTGTCTTCATTTTCTTTGAGTTTAAGGAAAACCGACAGGGGGGTAAGAATATCCTAGGATAGATTTACCCCCCGGTATAAGTTCACTGATGTAGATGTACACTTCAATATGGTATTAATATTATATCATTTGTCTTCATTTTCTTTGAGTTTAAGGAAAACCGACTGGGGGGTAAGAATATACTAGGATAGATTTACCCCCCGGTATATGTTCACTGATGTAGATGTACACTTCAATATGGTATTAATATTATATCTTTTGTCTTCATTTTCTTTGAGTTTAAGGAAAACCGACAGGGGGGTAAGAATATCCTAGGATAGATTTACCCCCCGATATATGTTCACTGATGTAGATATACACTTCAATATGGTATTAATATTATATCTTTTGTCTTCATTTTCTTTGAGTTTAAGGAAAACCGACAGGGGGGTAAGAATATCCTAGGATAGATTTACCCCCCGGTATATGTTCACTGATGTAGATGTACACTTCAATATGGTATTAATATTATATCTTTTGTCTTCATTTTCTTTGAGTTAAAGGAAAACCGACAGGGGGGTAAGAATATCCTAGGATAGATTTACCCCCCGATATATGTTCACTGATGTAGATATACACTTCAATATGGTATTAATATTATATCTTTTGTCATCATTTTCTTTGAGTTTAAGGAAAACCGACAGGGGGGTAAGAATATACTAGGATAGATTTACCCCCCGGTATATGTTCACTGGTGTAGATGTACACTTCCATATGGTATTAATATTATATCTTTTGTCTTCATTTTCTTTGAGTTTAAGGAAAACCGACAGGGGGGTAAGAATATACTGAATAGATTTACCCCCCGGTATATGTTCACTGATGTAGATGTACACTTCAATATGGTGTTAATATTATATCTTTTGTCTTCATTTTCTTTGAGTTTAAGGAAAACCGACAGGGGGGTAAGAATATACTAGGATAGATTTACCCCCCGGTAAATGTTCACTGATGTAGATGTACACTTCAATATGGTATTAATATTATATCTTTTGTCTTCATTTTCTTTGAGTTTAAGGAAAACCAACAGGGGGGTAAGAATATCCTAGGATAGATTTACCCCCCGGTATGTGTTCACTGATGTAGATGTTCACTTCAATATGGTATTAATATTATATCTTTTGTCTTCATTTTCTTTGAGTTTAAGGAAAACCGACAGGGGGGTAAGAATATCCTAGGATAGATTTACCCCCCGGTATATGTTCACTGATGTAGATGTACACTTCAATATGGTATTAATATTATATCTTTTGTCTTCATTTTCTTTGAGTTTAAGGAAAACCGACAGGGGGGTAAGAATATCCTAGGATAGATTTACCCCCGGTATATATTCACTGATGTACATGTACACTTCAATATGGTATTAATATTATATCTTTTGTCTTCATTTTCTTTGAGTTTAAGGAAAACCGACAGGGGGTAAGAATATCCTAGGATAGATTTACCCCCCGGTATATGTTCACTGATGTAGATGTACACTTCAATATGATATTAATATTATATCTTTTGTCTTCATTTTCTTTGAGTTTAAGGAAAACCGACAGGGGGGTAAGAATATCCTAGGATAGATTTACCCCCCGGTATATGTTCACTGATGTACATGTACACTTCAATATGGTATTAATATTATATCTTTTGTCTTCATTTTCTTTGAATTTAAGGAAAACCGACAGGGGGGTAAGAATATCCTAGGATAGATTTACCCCCCGGTATATGTTCACTGATGTAGATGTACACTTCAATATGACATTAATATTATATCTCTTGTCTTCATTTTCTTTGAGTTTAAGGAAAACCGACAGGGGGGTAAGAATATCCTAGGATAGATTTACCCCCCGGCATATGTTCACTGATGTAGATGTACACTTCAATATGGTATTAATATTATATCTTTTGTCTTCATTTTCTTTGAGTTTAAGGAAAACCGACAGGGGGGTAAGAATATCCTAGGATAGATTTACCCCCCGGTATATGTTCACTGATGTAGATGTACACTTCAATATGGTATTAATAATATATCTTTTGTCTTCATTTTCTTTGAGTTTAAGGAAAATCGACAGGGGGGTAAGAATATACTAGGATGGATTTACCCCCCGGTATATGTTCACTGATGTACATGTACACTTCAATATGGTATTAATATTATATATTTTGTCTTCATTTTCTTTGAGTTTAAGGAAACCCGACAGGGGGGTAAGAACATCCTAGGATAGATTTACCCCCCGGTATATGTTCACTGATGTATATGTACGCTTCAATATGATATTAATATTATATCTTTTGTCTTCATTTTCTTTGAGTTGAAGGAAAACCGACAGGGGGGTAAGAATATCCTAGGATAGATTTACCCCCCGGTATATGTTCACTGATGTAGATGTACACTTCAATATTGTGTTAATATTATATCTTTTGTCTTCATTTTCTTTGAGTTTAAGGAAAACCGAAAGGGGGGTAAGAATATCCTAGGATAGATTTACCCCCCGGTATATGTTCACTGATGTAGATATACACTTCAATATGGTATTAATATTATATCTTTTGTCTTCATTTTCTTTGAGTTGAAGGAAAACCGACAGGGGGGTAAGAATATACTAGGATAGATTTACCCCCCGGTATTTGTTCACTGATGTAGATGTACACTTCAATATGGTATTAATATTATATCTTTTGTCTTCATTTTCTTTGAGTTTAAAGAAAACCGACAGGGGGGTAAGAATATACTAGGATAGATTTACCCCCCGGTATATGTTTACTGATGTAGATGTACACTTCAATATGGTATTAATATTATATCTTTTGTCTTCATTTTCTTTGAGTTTAAGGAAAACCGAAAGGGGGGTAAGAATATCCTAGGATAGATTTACCCCCATGGCATATGTTCACTGATGTAGATATACACTTCAATATCGTATTAATATTATATCTTTTGTCTTCATTTTCTTTGAGTTTAAGGAAAACCTACAGGGGGGGTAAGAATATCCTAGGATAGATTTACCCCCCGGTATATGTTCACTGATGTACATGTACACTTCAATATGGTATTAATAATATATCTTTTGTCTTCATTTTCTTTGAGTTTAAGGAAAACCGACAGGGGGGTAAGAATATACTAGGATGGATTTACCCCCCGGTATATGTTCACTGATGTACATGTACACTTCAATATGGTATTAATATTATATATTTTGTCTTCATTTTCTTTGAGTTTAAGGAAAACCGACAGGGGGTAAGAACATCCTAGGATAGATTTACCCCCCGGTATGTGTTCACTGATGTATATGTACACTTCAGTATGATATTAATATTATATCTTTTGTCTTCATTTTCTTTGAGTTGAAGGAAAACCGACAGGGGGGTAAGAATATCCTAGGATAGATTTACCCCCCCGGTATATGTTCACTGATGTAGATGTACACTTCAATATTGTGTTAATATTATATCTTTTGTCTTCATTTTCTTTGAGTTTAAGGAAAACCGACAGGGGGGTAAGAATATCCTAGGATAGATTTACCCCCCGGTATATGTTCACTGATGTAGATGTACACTTCAATATGGTATTAATATTATATCTTTTCTCTTCATTTTCTTTGAGTTTAAGGAAAACCGAAAGGGGGGTAAGAATATCCTAGGATAGATTTACCCCCATGGCATATGTTCACTGATGTAGATATACACTTCAATATCGTATTAATATTATATCTTTTGTCTTCATTTTCTTTGAGTTTAAGGAAAACCTACAGGGGGGGTAAGAACATCCTAGGATAGATTTACCCCCCGGTATGTGTTCACTGATGTATATGTACACTTCAGTATGATATTAATATTATATCTTTTGTCTTCATTTTCTTTGAGTTTAAGGAAAACCGACAGGGGGTAAGAATATCCTAGGATAGATTTACCCCCCCGGTATATGTTCACTGATGTAGATGTACACTTCAATATTGTGTTAATATTATATCTTTTGTCTTCATTTTCTTTGAGTTTAAGGAAAACCGACAGGGGGGTAAGAATATCCTAGGATAGATTTACCCCCCGGTATATGTTCACTGATGTAGATGTACACTTCAATATGACATTAATATTATATCTTTTGTCTTCATTTTCTTTGAGTTTAAGGAAAACCGACAGGGGGGTAAGAATATCCTAGGATAGATTTACCCCCCGGTATATGTTCACTGATGTAGATGTACACTTCAATATGGTATTAATATTATATCTTTTCTCTTCATTTTCTTTGAGTTTAAGGAAAACCGACAGGGGGGTAAGAATATCCTAGGATAGATTTACCCCCCGGTATATGTTCACTGATGTAGATGTACACTTCAATATGGTATTAATATTATATCTTTTGTCTTCATTTTCTTTGAGTTTAAGGAAAACCGACTGGGGGGTAAGAATATCCTAGGATAGATTTACCCCCCGGTATATGTTCACTGATGTAGATGTACACTTCAATATGGTATTAATATTATATCTTTTGTCTTCATTTTCTTTGAGTTTAAGGAAAACCGACAGGGGGGTAAGAATATCCTAGGATAGATTTACCCCCCGATATATGTTCACTGATGTAGATATACACTTCAATATGGTATTAATATTATATCTTTTGTCTTCATTTTCTTTGAGTTTAAGGAAAACCGACAGGGGGGTAAGAATATCCTAGGATAGATTTACCCCCCGGTATATGTTCACTGATGTAGATGTACACTTCAATATGGTATTAATATTATATCTTTTGTCTTCATTTTCTTTGAGTTTAAGGAAAACCGACAGGGGGGTAAGAATATCCTAGGATAGATTTACCCCCCGATATATGTTCACTGATGTAGATATACACTTCAATATGGTATTAATATTATATCTTTTGTCATCATTTTCTTTGAGTTTAAGGAAAACCGACAGGGGGTAAGAATATACTAGGATAGATTTACCCCCCGGTATATGTTCACTGATGTAGATGTGCACTTCCATATGGTATTAATATTATATCTTTTGTCTTCATTTTCTTTGAGTTTAAGGAAAACCGACAGGGGGGTAAGAATATACTAGAATAGATTTACCCCCCGGTATATGTTCACTGATGTAGATGTACACTTCAATATGGTATTAATATTATATCTTTTGTCTTCATTTTCTTTGAGTTTAAGGAAAACCGACAGGGGGGTAAGAATATACTAGGATAGATTTACCCCCCGGTAAATGTTCACTGATGTAGATGTACACTTCAATATGGTATTAATATTATATCTTTTGTCTTCATTTTCTTTGAGTTTAAGGAAAACCAACAGGGGGGTAAGAATATCCTAGGATAGATTTACCCCCCGGTATGTGTTCACTGATGTAGATGTACACTTCAATATGGTATTAATATTATATCTTTTGTCTTCATTTTCTTTGAGTTTAAGGAAAACCGACAGGGGGGTAAGAATATCCTAGGATAGATTTACCCCCCGGTATATGTTCACTGATGTAGATGTACACTTCAATACGGTATTAATATTATATCTTTTGTCTTCATTTTCTTTGAGTTTAAGGAAAACCGACAGGGGGGTAAGAATATCCTAGGATAGATTTACCCCCGGTATATATTCACTGATGTACATGTACACTTCAATATGGTATTAATATTATATCTTTTGTCTTCATTTTCTTTGAGTTTAAGGAAAACCGACAAGGGGTAAGAATATCCTAGGATAGATTTACCCCCCGGTATATGTTCACTGATGTAGATGTACACTTCAATATGATATTAATATTATATCTTTTGTCTTCATTTTCTTTGAGTTTAAGGAAAACCGACAGGGGGGTAAGAATATTTTAGGATGGATTTAGCCCCCGGTATATGTTCACTGATGTACATGTACACTTCAATATGGTATTAATATTATATCTTTTGTCTTCATTTTCTTTGAATTTAAGGAAAACCGACAGGGGGGTAAGAATATCCTAGGATAGATTTACCCCCCGGTATATGTTCACTGATGTAGATGTACACTTCAATATGACATTAATATTATATCTTTTGTCTTCATTTTCTTTGAGTTTAAGGAAAACCGACAGGGGGGTAAGAATATCCTAGGATAGATTTACCCCCCGGCATATGTTCACTGATGTAGATGTACACTTCAATATGGTATTAATATTATATCTTTTGTCTTCATTTTCTTTGAGTTTAAGGAAAACCGACAGGGGGGTAAGAATATCCTAGGATAGATTTACCCCCCGGTATATGTTCACTGATGTAGATGTACACTTCAATATGGTATTAATAATATATCTTTTGTCTTCATTTTCTTTGAGTTTAGGAAAATCGACAGGGGGGTAAGAATATACTAGGATGGATTTACCCCCCGGTATATGTTCACTGATGTACATGTACACTTCAATATGGTATTAATATTATATATTTTGTCTTCATTTTCTTTGAGTTTAAGGAAAACCGACAGGGGGGTAAGAACATCCTAGGATAGATTTACCCCCCGGTATATGTTCACTGATGTATATGTACACTTCAATATGATATTAATATTATATCTTTTGTCTTCATTTTCTTTGAGTTGAAGGAAAACCGACAGGGGGGTAAGAATATCCTAGGATAGATTTACCCCCCGGTATATGTTCACTGATGTAGATGTACACTTCAATATTGTGTTAATATTATATCTTTTGTCTTCATTTTCTTTGAGTTTAAGGAAAACCGAAAGGGGGGTAAGAATATCCTAGGATAGATTTACCCCCCGGTATATGTTCACTGATGTAGATATACACTTCAATATGGTATTAATATTATATCTTTTGTCTTCATTTTCTTTGAGTTTAAGGAAAACCGACAGGGGGTAAGAATATACTAGGATAGATTTACCCCCCGGTATTTGTTCACTGATGTAGATGTACACTTCAATATGGTATTAATATTATATCTTTTGTCTTCATTTTCTTTGAGTTTAAAGAAAACCGACAGGGGGGTAAGAATATACTAGGATAGATTTACCCCCCGGTATATGTTCACTGATGTAGATGTACACTTCAATATGGTATTAATATTATATCTTTTGTCTTCATTTTCTTTGAGTTTAAGGAAAACCGAAAGGGGGGTAAGAATATCCTAGGATAGATTTACCCCCATGGCATATGTTCACTGATGTAGATATACACTTCAATATCGTATTAATATTATACCTTTTGTCTTCATTTTCTTTGAGTTTAAGGAAAACCTACAGGGGGGGTAAGAATATCCTAGGATAGATTTACCCCCCGGTATATGTTCACTGATGTACATGTACACTTCAATATGGTATTAATAATATATCTTTTGTCTTCATTTTCTTTGAGTTTAAGGAAAACCGACAGGGGGTAAGAATATACTAGGATGGATTTACCCCCCGGTATATGTTCACTGATGTACATGTACACTTCAATATGGTATTAATATTATATATTTTGTCTTCATTTTCTTTGAGTTTAAGGAAAACCGACAGGGGGGTAAGAACATCCTAGGATAGATTTACCCCCCGGTATGTGTTCACTGATGTATATGTACACTTCAGTATGATATTAATATTATATCTTTTGTCTTCATTTTCTTTGAGTTTAAGGAAAACCGACAGGGGGGTAAGAATATCCTAGGATAGATTTACCCCCCCGGTATATGTTCACTGATGTAGATGTACACTTCAATATTGTGTTAATATTATATCTTTTGTCTTCATTTTCTTTGAGTTTAAGGAAAACCGACAGGGGGGGTAAGAATATCCTAGGATAGATCTACCCCCCGGTATATGTTCACTGATGTAGATGTACACTTCAATATGGTATTAATATTATATCTTTTGTCTTCATTTTCTTTGAGTTTAAGGAAAACCGACAGGGGGGTAAGAATATCCTAGGATAGATTTACCCCCCGGTATATGTTCACTGATGTAGATGTACACTTCAATATGGTATTAATATTATATCTTTTGTCTTCATTTTCTTTGAGTTTAAGGAAAACCGACAGGGGGGTAAGAATATCCTAGGATAGATTTACCCCCCGGTATATGTTCACTGATGTAGATGTACACTTCAATATGGTATTAATATTATATCTTTTGTCTTCATTTTCTTTGAGTTTAAGGAAAACCGACAGGGGGGTAAGAATATCCTAGGATAGATTTACCCCCCGATATATGTTCACTGATGTACATGTACACTTCAATATGGTATTAATATTATATATTTTGTCTTCATTTTCTTTGAGTTTAAGGAAAACCGACAGGGGGGTAAGTATATCCTAGGATAGATTTACCCCCTATTGTGAGTGAACAATTTTTCCTTTTGTGAATGAGATTCATCGAAAAATTTGATTGTTGTCTCTTTTGGCGATGTTTTACCGGGGGGTATATCTATCCTAGGATAGTTTTACCGGGGGGTATATCTATCCTAGGATAGATTTACCGGGGGGTATATCTGTCCTAGGACAGTTTTACCGGGGAGTATGTTTATCTGTGGGACTATTTTACCGGGGAGGTACATTTGTCCTAGGATTTTTTTTACCGGGGGTACGTTTGTCCCAGGACTGTTTTACCGGGGGGTATATCTATCCTAGTACTTTTTTACCGGGGGGTATGTTTTACGGGAGGTACATCTATCCCGTTACACCGGCAGCCAGTGCTCTCAAACGGGTGAGGTCAGTCTTCATCGGGTCAGTGCTCGAGTCGAACCTCCTTGGATCACAGGTCGGGTCAGGGCTGCTCTAGCCACGGGTCGGCTCGGGTCAACCTTCTTATGCGTCGTTTCGTCTAAAACCTATTCGGGCCATGACTCGGGTCGGGTTGACGTTGAACTCGACCCGAGAAGGATTTGGCCGAAAAGGCGCATAAGAAAGTTGACCCGAGCCGACCCGTGGCTACAGCAGCCCTGACCCTAACGTAGGTGATCTGACCCGACCCGTGTCTCAAGCAGGCTTGACTCGACCCCTGATCCATGAAAGCCTGATCTGACCCGTTTGAAAGCACTACGCGGCAGCAAACAGTTCAGTTAATTTCGTGTTCGCCTGTTAAAGTTGTGTAATTTCAAGTAAAAATAGCCATAAAAGATAAGCTACAATTGACTGAAATCATCCAAAGATGTGGTGTAGACGACATAATTTATAAATACCTTAGACAGAAATACAAAAAAAAAATACCTGACAACTGTCCTGCAGTACTCGAATGAGTCACAGGGGGGCACGGTGGCTCAGTGGTAGAGCGTTCACCTCCGGTGCTTGGGGTCCCTGGTTCGATCCCAGCTCGCGCCGTGTGGACTTTGTGGTGGACAAACATCGTGCTCGTGGGTTTTCTCGGGGTTCTCCCGTTTCCTCCCACTTTCTTCATTCCACCATTTCATTCATTTCTCATCTTCACCGTCTCCTTTAGCCTAACCGGCATAACCGTGGGACGTAAAACTTAAAAGAGATTTTCGAATGAGTCACACCACGCTCATTTGTTTCTTGGGGCTTCATAGCCTACATTGTTTTGGGTCAGATGCAGCTTTTTGTAAATCACATCTTCGTTTGTGTTCTCGCTTTTTAGCACCACTTTTATATTTTTCTTTACAGTAATCTTACAATCACTCCTACCATCCATACTGACACAACCAGATTTGTCTTCCACGACAAACGATACGTAACTGGTGCTCTAATAATTGAATTGCTGCTATCGGATTTGCTCTTCGATGTAATATACAAATGAAACACAAGCCGAGGGCAGCAATTTCATAGTAATTGTTTGA
The DNA here is from genome assembly GCF_964235325.1 of Thermobia domestica. Taxonomy (NCBI): domain Eukaryota; kingdom Metazoa; phylum Arthropoda; class Insecta; order Zygentoma; family Lepismatidae; genus Thermobia; species Thermobia domestica. The sequence goes on from NC_137467.1 coordinate 124,375,070, forward strand.
GGTTTGTATAAAACAATTGTTGATATTGGCGATAATTTCTTTTCGCTTTATCGCACTGAAAAAAGAAAAAAAAAAAAACAACGAAGCCTGATCCGATTTCTTTCTTCGAAGCTTGGTCTGAGGACAATGCAGTTCAAAAGCGTTCCGGCTTCACCTCCACTTTTCACAATAACAATATCTGCGAAACTATTGTTTCTTTAAAACATCGCCACTCGCCGGCTTGTAAAAGGACCGGAGTAGGCAATGGTATCCAAATCCAACAAGAGCCTGAAATCTACTGTGTTTCTTATATTTTAAAAAGTAGTAGTAACGTGCTCGTTTTTAACAGCTGCTGTATCACAAACCCCGTAATGTTTTAGGGCCTGATTGTCTCATAGACGGAACCTTTTCAAGTCGATAAACGTGAAGAAGAATAAGGTCTGTTCATGAAAGTTTAACTTTACGTCTTTTTTATGCAAAACACAAGTTTGCGGGAGTTACCCTTCTTTATTTTTGATGCTGGTAGGTTTAATTGAGCACATCTTATTAAAATTGGTGGAGGGGGCCCATCTGTTTGGGGGGCCCACCCTGCATTTGCAGGGTAGCAGGGTGGGCCAGTCCGCCCCTGATGAAATCACAATTGTTTTCCAAGCACAATGCACAATTATGACTTATTTCTCTTCTTTGGGACACACTTGCAATTTGCCCAATGCTGACTACTTCGACAAACAAGCGAAGGAACTGCTCAAGCAAAGCAACACACCAACATAGACACAAATCAAGACGGAGTTCCGCTCCATGCGGATAATAAAGGGAAAGTCAGCGACCAAAGAAGGACACGCTGACTCGAAGCCTCGCGGAAGAAGCCATGCCCACCTTTAACGCAATAGCATTCCTTATTTTCTCTTGTAAAAGCGCAGTCTATTTCTTTTCTTTTTTTTCAAAAAGAACAAATCCGGACTAAATATCTATTCTTTTTTTTTTTTTTTTTTTTTTACAAAATATCAATTATTATATTTCTTTTTAATTCCTCTATATAAAGAACTCTTATAACGAGTCCAGTTTTCAAGAGGTAACAGGAATGTCCAAAGACGACTCGGTACATGCTTCATAAATCTGGGAAGCAATGTTTAGATACAAACGGTGTAATACTGCAATTAATATTTAAAATGATTTTAAGAGAGAAAAAGATCTGATAAGGTTTGACAACAAGATGCATACGTGTTTCTGAAATTTTTTATCCCGTTCGTTCTAGAGTTATTGTAGATTAGTTACAGAATCTGGCTCTGCTAGAATTGAGTACATATTTCAAATATGTGTTTTATAATTTGCCATTCGTTGAAAAATTACACTAGATTCGTTAGAGAATCTGGCTTTGTTAGAATTAAGTGCACATTCCCACTGTGGGATTTATAACTTCAAATTCGTTGAACATTTACAGTAGATTAATTAGAGAATCTTACTCTGTTACAATTGAGTGCACATGTGAAATGTGGGATTTATCATTCCCCATTCGTTGAAGAACTACATTAGATTCGTTAGAAAATCTGGCTTCGTTAGAATTAAGTGCACATTTGAACTTTGGGATTTATAAATTCCCGTTAGTGGAATTACAGTACATTCAATAGAGAATCAGGCTCAGTTAGAATTAAGTGCACACGTGAATTGTGTAATTTCTAATTTCCCATTTCTTGAAGTTTTATTGTAAATTTGTTTCAGAATTTGGCTCTGTTACAATTAAGTGCTCATTTCAACTGTGGGATTTATAAGATCCCATTAATTGGAGAATTGTAGTAGATTCGTTAGAGAACCTGGCTTTGTTAGAACTGAAAGCACATACCCACTGTGGGATATATAACTTATTAGCTTTCTAGTGGCTTAAAGATTCTTCAGAGAGTCAAGGGGGTATTAGAATAACTGCATTCATCTGTGAGATTTATAGCTTTGCTTTCATTGAATGATTAGTTTTCTCGCATTTGTTGAAGGATTGGATTGCTTTTAGAGAATATGTGTTTATTAGTATTGTCTTTATATTTTGTAGTTTTTGTACTGGTAAGTTTTGTAGAGTTTAGGTTAGGCATTGCGTCATGCAATGTAAGCAAAAGTTATAATATGAAGTAAAAAACTTTATAAGTTTTTAGTAAGACATCCGCACTTAGCAGCCAAGTCGTTTAGGCGGCGCCGTAGGTTTAACTTAGTTTAGGCTTTCTGAGCCAGTTTCTGAAAGTGAGTCTACTTAGTGAATTTCAAATCGAACAGGACACCAAGATATCTATCAGAAACAGTTGATTGAACGAAATACCCGTCAACAGAGACATGAAGATTAGCAGAGTTTCTTCGTACTTTACGTTGTACGTCAAGGTGAAAGGAAAAAAAGAGTGTTTTTTCTCTGAGTTGAAATTTAATTTCCACTTTCTTCACAAGGTGGGAAAGATGCCAGGAGTAATTGGACCGCTTGGATGCCAAGTGTTGTAACTCCAAAATTGACTTTTTTTCAGAAGAGAACTTTGAAATTCAGTATCTCATTAAAAATCCATACTTTTTATGGTCTGAACCAAAAAATAATTATGAAGTCTATTTTCTAATTGTCATAGTGATTAACGTTGTCGTGATGTGATTTACTTGAAACGTTGAAGTTCAATGTTCTCCCTTAGAAAAATTTAATTTTGGAGTTACAGAACCTAGCATTCGAGCGGTCCAATTAAAATTTCTGTTGATTTGAAGCATAGTTTATCCAAGTGATAAAAATATAGTATCATCATCAGGCGCGCATCCAGAAATTTTTGTTGGGGAGTCCAACACTACAAACCAATACCACTATATAGCATTAAACATGTATTATTCTGTAAACGATAAGTACTTTTAAAATATTTCCAACTATATTTTCAGAAAAAAATGATAGGACTAAATTGTTTTTATAAGAGTACATATGGAGTGTAAAATCAAATGTTCATGCTACATCAATCATTTGCCTGTTAAACAAGTATGGTTTCATTAAGAAAGTGCACAAGTGTATGTTGAGTTAGTAAGCTTTCTGACCGGGGCTCCGGAGCCCGGTGAACCCCAGTGGGCGCCCCTAATCATCCGCATACTGGAAGAGATATATATTGGCGTTAGTTCGTTTTATAAAATCAAGATTTGTTATAATTCACTTCACATTTCAAGTGTGGGATTTATATCCTTCCATTCGTGAAAGACTGAGTTACTTTACAGAATCTGATTTTGTCGGATAGGTTATCATATATTTTGATGACTGACTTTAAGAATTTCTATATATTTTATTCTTACCATTTACTGATTTTTGGATTCGTAAACTTTGAATCTGTATTGCTGCATAACAGGGGCATCATTTAGGAGAGAGGAGCAATTGCTCTCCCTGAATGTGGGATTTATATAGAGTTTATCAATTGGATAGTAGTAAATCAGTAAAAAAACACGAAATTTTACTTATATCGAGGGGACTTGCTCCCCCCAAGCAAAATATGAAATGACGCTCCTGCTGCATAATTGTATTAGTTGAAGCTACTTTCATCTTCAACAGTTCTACTAAATACATTTTTCAGATTTTCTAAACGATTTCCATACAGTTATTTAGCATTTGTTGTATGCTATTTGATTAAGCACCTTGCAAGATTAGGGAAGTCACTAACAGAAAGAATCAAAACCAAAATATATTATACGAAATAGCAGAGAAGCATAATAAAGAAAATGCAACAAAAACACATTTTTAAAATAAATAATGTATATAAATACAACAAAATCATGAAGTTTAACGATTGTTTTTTTTTTTTTTGTGTGTGTGTGTGTGTATAATGAACGTGCTATCTTTAAATCAAAATGTATTTATTTTGTCTTTCTTAGTGCTATAACCGGCAGTTGCAAAGTAATTGGTTTTGAATTTAACGTCCCTTTTCAGCAGCGAGGCTATATGAGACGTAGAGCTACTGTTTAACGTGGAATCCGAACCACATGAGCTCCCGCCAGGAATCGAAACCGGGTCTCCCGCGCCAAAGGCACGTACGCAAACCGCTTAGCCACGGAGGAGCTCTCAGTTACTATAGATAATTCCCTACAGTAAAAATGTAAGGATTTTCCTAATAAGCTATAGTTCCCCGTTCGATTCCTTGTGGGGGACACTCGATCGAAAAAGTGTAAGAAACTTTTCTCGAGACAACCATGTAGAGTGAGGTTTTCCTGCGTTTTCCTCATTCACACCAGGCAACGTGGGATGGTACTTAACATACAGGTCCCAGGCAGCTTCCTTTCTTGCCTTTCCTCAGATATTGTGGTAGCCGAGAGACGTCATCCCTCATACGTGACAAACTAACATGGTCATAGATTCCGAAAGCTCAGAAATCTAAATCTTAATCCTAATCCTAATAAGCTATAGTGTAAATATATGACTAACATTGATAAACTAACTAATGATATACTATAGTTGATATCAGTACAAATACTGAAAAAATTAAATGTGGTATGAAAGAAACACCTACCAAAACGATTTCTGTAATACTAACATATTATTGCTTGTTAGGTGACTAATTAGTGCCCTCACTCTTTATGGAGAATAGCGTTTAGTTCTAAATAGAACAATATTCCAGTGTTCTCACTTCGAAATGACAAACTTGGACTTATGGTGTTTTTATAACAGTGAGGCTGTATAAGACAGGGCTTATTGATTGAAGTTCAATTCAAATTATTACTCGGGGGCCGCGGTGGCTCAGTGGTAGAGCGTTCACCTCTGGTGCTTTGGGTCCTGGGTTTGATCCCAGCCTCCGCCAAGTGAACTTTGTGGTGGACAAACACCGCGTGCGTGGGTTTTCTGGGGGTTCTCCCGTTTCCTCCCACTTTCTTCATTCCACCATTTCATTCATTACTCATCATCACCGTCCCCTTTAGCCTGACTGGCATAATCATGGGACGTAAAACTCAAAGATTTCATTTTTTTTAATTATTACTCGTTTTTTACTGTCAAGAAAAGAAAAGAATTCGTTTTTACTCTAGTTAGTAAGTATGGAATGTAATTTAGTATCTATAGTAGGGGAGCTTAAGGCAAAAAAATGGCCAAACCCTGCACTTTGTGTTAAAAAGGTGCCACTCGGATATGTTGTTCCCCTGATCCAACTAAGCAGGAATCGAAGTGGCCCCACTCCGACAGGTAGCCAGAATCCAATATGGCGGCTATCAAAGATGGCCGCCTCTGCCAATTCATAGTGTTGGTTTTAGATGCATATATTTCCTTAACTAATAGTCCAATCTTCACGATTCAAAAACTAAACGACGTAGAAGATAACAGGGTCTAATAAATTAACATAAGTTTTTACCTAACACTGAAATTAATACCTACAGAAATTATTTAATTTGGAACTTTACATTTCTTATGATGGAGTTTACTCATATTTTTTAAAATAACAAGTAAACGGCTGGGATTATCGAAAACGATGTCGTATAACGTTTTAAAGAGTGTTAAATTATCTTTCGTATGGTGTATATTTCATTCAGATTGGTTAATAAACAACGAAGTTATGACAGTTTAAATATACACATTGAGTCGATTGATTTTCCCAAATGTCGAGCGAGAGTTCATTTACCGTAATAAAACATCACTGATGGATGCTGCATCGTACGAAACAAATCATTCTCTTATGATGTGTTCTTCATAAGTCCCATTTTCACCAGAGCACAAGACAGCCTGACCGAGCCCGGTTATATGAATGCAATATGGCGGCCATTAATTATCATCCATAAAGATAAGTCTTTTTCGAAATATTTATTGAAGTATCTAGATTTATAAACAAGTACGACAAAGTAATAACAAACATGTTTCATTCCCCCATCATTCTGCCCCACAGAGTAAGTATGGGAAGGAATGAACTCCAAATCATGTTTCGAAATACGTTAAAAGAATCGGATAGAACTGAGTGTTTAAAAAACTTGGAGTAATAACAACTGCACTATTCTCGAAGTATTTCCATTGAAGGTAACAATGGCGTAAATCCTGTGTAATGTTTCGGCGGGAATAGTTCGGAATCCCACAAAAAGGAAAGGTTTGAGGCGCCTCCACAATTCTTGTGTTAGCAAGAAGTAGTCTATTCAAAATGAGCGATGTTTTTAAATTGTACACAACACGGTTAATGACGATTATGAAGAAGCCTGAATCAGAAGAAATAGAAGTTCATAGTAGAAGATTTCGTGAAAGGATTCTTCGTCACAGACCAGAGCTAACAGCTCATCTGTCCGGCAGAGATGTTTTGCTTTCAGAAGGATCTGACAATAAGTGAGCTGGAGAAAGACATTGATGAAGATGCTATGGCACTAAGTCATGTTGTTAAGATGCTTCGAAAGAATATGGCAAACCACAAGAGTCATTTTGCAGGAAAATTTGAGAATCACTGCCATGAAGATTCTGTTGCTCCTTCACTAATAGCTGCGGTTAATATGTTACTTATGATTCATCTGTCACTCCTGATAGTAACGCAAGTTAAGCAACTTCAAGTTTATCGCCTGATAGCAAGCCAACTTATATTTTATAACTTCTATCAGAAAGCACGCGATATTGAAACAGAAGCAGCAAGGCATAAAGCAATCGCGAGCCACCTCTTCCTCTCTATGTTGGGCTGAGCGTGTATGCTAAAACTCGTAAAAAATCTCTCATAAATGAACTGCATTCACAAGGCAATTCGTCTACACGTGTACAGGAAATATCTTCAAGTCTTTCTCAGTGCTTGATAAATCAAAGTGACGAAATGGGTTTGTCCTTCCAATCTTCGTCGAGGTATTTTAACCGTTGCAGCATTAGATAATATTGACTACAATCCTTCTAGCACAACATCAAAGGATTCTTTTCATGGTACGAGCATTTCTATTTTCCAGCATCCGTCTAAAGATAACCATGGCATTCGACGGGACCATGTCTCACTGGATAAGTGAATATAAAAATGAGAACTGCTCTGGCTCTCCCCGATAATTATGCTCTAGTACAGAGATGCAAATAAGCAACAAAATTTTACTCACCTTAGAAAAAAGCTACTAGCCTACATCCCACAATAGAAATCATTTACTTACCTTGGTTATGATATTAAATACTCGCCCGCACCGATGAATCACTCGCCCCGGGCGAGTGGGCGAGTGGTTATTTGCATCCCTGCTCTAGTACCTCCTGCTTGTATCACTAATAAGGAACCAGTTTTACCTCAACAGAATCCACAGTTTGTAGAGAAAGTTCTTCCGCGAAATGGATTTTTCACAGAAGAAAAAACTGGGAGTGTTGGTTTGAGACATGCTTAGAAAATGACACTATTCGCACTTGGTCTGTACACCATGCCTCGAAAACTGAAACTCTGCAAATGCCAAGTATATGCTGCCTGCTTCCGTTGTTTAAGGGAGACTCTAAATCTGTTGCCATGATACGGCACGAAATGAATGTTCTACGAGGACTTAAAGACAAAGTCAACAAAGGACAAGTTTCGGTTCTTGTAATGGATCAACCACTATTTGCCTTGGGGAAACGAATTCAATGGAATTGGCCAGAGTTATATGGCGAAGATCATCAAATTCTGATGCTGGGAGGATTGCACATCGAACAAGCCTCCCTGCATCTTATAGGCAAATGGTTAGATGGAAGTGGTTGGGTAGAAATTTTATATAAGTCAGATGTAGCAACACCAGGAACCGCTGACAGTATATTGAAAGTAACTCACATTACCAAAGCTCGTTTAGCTCATCAGATTACTCTGACAGTTTTACATCATTTGCCCCAACGTTTAAGTTATAGATAATACATTTCCGTCTCGTGATTTTACTCTTAATTTACATCAGAGCATACGTCAAGGAAATTTTAAGCTCTACATTGAAACACTAAAACTAATGGCAGAATTGTTTTTCGCAATGGACCACCTTAACTATGCTCGTTGGCTTCCCGTTCACATTTTTGATTTTAAGAAGTTGGAAGAAACACATCCTGAGATTATGCTTTCGAAATGGGTTACTTTGTGATAAGAAAGACACCAAAATCTTTCTCTTCAATAGTTATAGATTGGCTCACGAACAGAATAACAAAATTATAAAAGGGGATGGCGGAGCGATTGGTCTCTTACACGATGACAATGCTCTTGCCAAATGGATGACAGCGGGACCAGAAATTAGTAGACTAATAATGAATTCAAAATATCATATAATGAATATGATCCTGATAATAAGCACCATGAAGATTACTCGTCGATGCAAGAAAGATTTAAATCGTCCGTTGAAAAGATGAAAGAAGTTTTCGTCGAATTGGGGAATCCGTTTGAAGAAAATTGTGGACTTGTTAATGTTGCTTCCAGAATCATCTATAGCGGTGATATAATTGAATCCCTATATTCAACAGAAGAAAAAGGGTCTAATATGTTCAAGGAATTTGTGCAAGAAAGATTAGTAGAATGTACCAAGCCATTCTTTTCGCCCATGAAAAAGTCTCTAGTGCTTCATTCTTCCCTTCAAAAGAATAAAACAAATAGAAATGAAATAAAATTACTTAAGATGGACGTTGAGCTATTCTCTCGCTTATTACGCGTCAGTCAAACTAGACGACTTGACTTGGATGAATTCTTTCAGCACGAGAGTCAACCAGTTCCACAGTCTCTCTGCCATAATTCACAATCCTCAAAAAAGTCCGACTTAGTTATGCTTCTAGAGAGTGAAGCCAACATCAAAGAAGAACACTTTCCTAATTCTTGTGATGTTTTGTTATTTGATGGAGCAATTTTGGTTCACATTTTGCAACCAGTATCAGTAGAAACATTTTGTGATTATTTCCAGTGTAATTTCTTCAAATATGTTCAAAGAGAAGCAGACACATTCCATGCAAAGCAAGTGGATCTGATATGGGATAGATACTCTTCAAAGAGCATAAAATCTCCACAAGAGAAAGCAGTGGTGTAGGAGTAAGGACAAAAGTAACACCAACTACACAAATTCCTAGCAAATGGAACGATTTCCTTCGTAATGACGCAAATAAAGAACTGTTCCTTTTTCTGGGAAAGTCTATGTGAAAAAGGAAGGAAGTAGCAACCAGTAATGGATATCACATAGAAACTTCAAGAAATCTTCCAACATTTTCAAACAAATCATCAGAAAATCATTTAGAAGAAGCTGATAGTAGGATCATGTTACATTGCTTTGATGCAGCATTAAATGCACACAAGAAGATAGTTATCCGCACAGTAGACACAGATGTAATACTTGCTGTACCGTTTTTCTACGACTTTGAGCGACACGGTTTAGAAGATTTGTGGATACCTTTCGGCACCAAGAAACATCATTGATTTTTCCCAGTTCATCATATTTCAAAAGCATTAGGAAAAGAAAAATCAACTGCGTTACGAGGCCTCCACGCGTTTACAGGATGTGATACAGTGTCATACTTTCTCGGACATGGAAAATTATAAGCATGGAAATCACGGCTTTTGTATCCAGAGGTGACCACAGTTTTGCTAACTATTTCACACCCTGTAATCAACATAAGGAAAAATTGTTTTAGTTCACTGCAACGATATATTGTCCTATTATATTCAAAAACAAGTGAAAAATTTAAAGTTAATGAAGCCAGGCGAGAATTCTTTTTGGAAAAGGGCAGACCTCTTACTGCACTTTCTCCAACTTGTGATGCCTTGCTTCTTCACACCAAGCGTGCAGCATACCAAGCTGGACAAATCTGGGGCCAGGCAATAAAGAAGATAGCACATATTCCTTCACCAGTAAACTGGGGATGGACTGACAATGGAAGTGAACTTTCTCCAACATGGACTTCCTTTCCAGTTGTATACGTAGGAAACTCTTTTTGAAATGTGCCTGCAAGACATGTACCCCAAGATGTCGTTGTAGAAGTGCAAGCGTCCCGTGTTGCGTTTTTGTTCTGTGTAGGGGAACATGTGGAAAGGTGATGGAAACTGAAAACGAAGATCTAGACCAATAGAACTTTCATGTAGTAGCACTCATTATTTTTGAAAATTCAGTTGATCCACAGTAAATTTACACCACGTTGGAAACGTACTAATAAATAGATAAACTTAAATGTTTGATTCTTTATAGAATAGCTTGTACAAAAAGTAATATTAACTGTTCGTCAAAATCATAAAACTGTTTGTACACATAGAAAATCCAAAAGATTTATTGTGAATTTCAAATTATCGAACCAAGTGTTTGTGTTGTGTTTCTGTTCTTACAATACGAAAGAAATGATTTACTTTCTAATTTATAACAATATATTGCTTTATGTAATTTCCTTATAATATTGTAAAGGATATAAATCCAATGTCTATGGTTTAAAGACATGAATTTACTTCTTACTCTTCCTGAGCAGTTCTCTTTCAATTCAGAAGAAATAATAAAGCTTTTCTATCGTGACGCTACGCATGTGATTTCTTAAGATATTCTTAAACTTGATTCATGTATAAAAGTGAATAGTAATAGAAGAGGTGATATTACTTTGTCCGTATTCGTTTACAAATCTAGGTACTCGGGTCAATATTTCGAAATAAACTAATTTTTATGAACCATAATTAATGGCCGCCATATTGGATTCATCAGCGGGCTTGCCAGTAGGCCCGTAGCCAGCCCAAAAATGTAGGGGGTGGGGCGATCCAGCCATATTATAGTTCATCACCATATTATAGTTCATTTGCAAGCCTACCATGAAAATTTTAGGGAGCCAGCAAAAATTATGGGGGGGCCGGCCCCCTAGAGCCCAATGGATACGGGCATGTTGGTCAGGCTACTTTGTGCTTCTGGTGAAAGTGGGACTTGTGAAGAATACATCATAAGAGAATGATTTGTTTCGTATAATGCAGCATCTATCAGTGGTTTTATTACGGTAAATGAACTCTCGCTCGACATTTGGGAAAATCAATTGACTCAACGCGAATCTTTAAATTGTCATAACTTCGTTGTTTATTAACCAATCTTAATGAAATATACACCATACGAAAGATAATTTAACACTCTTTAAAAAGTTATACGACATCTTTTTCGATAATCCCAGCCGTTTACTTGTTATTTTAAAAAATATGAGTAAACTCCATCATAAGAAATGTAAAGTTCCAAATTAAATAATTTCTGTAGGTGTTAATTTCAGTGTTAGGTAAAAACTTATGTTAATTTAATAGACCCCGTTATCTTGTACGTCGTTTAGTTTTTGAATCGTGAAGATTGGACTATTAGTTAAGGTTATATATGCCTCTAAAACCAACACTATGAATTGGCAGAGGCGGCCATCTTTGATAGCCCCATATTGGATTCTGGCTACCTGTCGGAGTGGGGCCACTTCGATTCCTGCTTAGTTGGATCAGGATAACAACATATCTGAGTGGGACCTTTTTAACACAAAGTGCAGGATATTTCCCCTAAGCTCCCCTACTACTAGGAGCATTAATATGTGAGCAAGTGTCTATTTAATCAGTTATTAAGAGAGCAACAATGTGCTCGTCATTAACTACTTGATTAATACTCGTTCGTTGCTTATACCTTACAAGCAACTATACTTACATTTCTTCATATGCGTGTACAGTATACTACCTATGAATATTTTATTCTCTACATTTTGTAAAATTCCACGTAAACAAGATAATCGTATATAGTTTACGTAAGCTACAGAAGGTCATAGTGACCTTAAACTGAAGCTGAAAGGGGATATGTCAGACAATGTAATTAATGATAGTACATGATACAACTGAGTTTATTGTATTCAATGAAAACGGAAACAGGTGACCGATATTTCATATTGAAAATTGTCTGCCTTAACACATACTTTCAAACTAGACAAATATTAGTATATGAATACACCACACATAACCACAAATTAAATATAATGTTAGTTTTCAAGCCTAATTGATTTTGACACCAGATTATAACGAAACAGAATTATAGTGAGTAATATATTATTGTGAACCTGTCCATGTAAACCACCATCGATTCCATTGTGAACTGACCAACTTAGAGATGATTTTTGAATCAAAAGCTAATATAGATCGTAATAAGCACATCTATTACAGCTACTAAGTATTATCTATGTAGTAGTTTGTACTGTGTAAATAATATAGGATAAATTTATTTCTTTAACCTCGCACTACCAATAGGAGGTACTTTGTGCCCACCATAGCACTTTTTTTTTTTTTTTTTTTTTTTTTGTAATTACTCACCTAATCTTTCCTTTAAAATTGTAAAAGAAAAAAAAACTGTTATTGCTCAACATGTATAGCTAAAGCATATACCTTATAGTAGAGTAACTGAACGTTAGTGTGCTTCATAAATTTTATAGTTTAAGTTGGTAAGCACAAAGTAGCCCCCCGTTGGTAGGAGATGTGACTGGCATTTAGAAGTATCACTCCTACATGCCAGCATAATAAATAGCTGTTAAGTCTTATCTCGAGTACCATTCACTTCAGTCATTGTAGATTTTTGTGAGAGTTTCTAATTTGTTTCTTTCGTCAAATATATTTAAAACCACTTCCAGGTCCACTTTATCCAAAGTAACCGGTCCTAACGGACCAACCCCAACTATTACGTGTTCCGCATTTCTTTTCATTTAGACCAGCACGAGTAAATTCACACTTGGTTTCGTCGATCGTTCTTTTGTGATTTATTGCCAGATATTTCCTGCCAAGGTTCGAGATCGAAAACGGGAAGAAAATTCGTCGTGAATCTCGTTCCTCGTGTCAAGATTGCAACGTAGCACTTTGTGTTGCAAAGCCCCTTGCTTTCGTGTGTACTACGCAGTGGCAGATATATACGTAGGTGTAAACTATAAAACTTAATTTCTGTTGAATATGATCAACAGCCACGATTACTACAGTATAGAACTCAGCATTATAGGTGTTTTTTCTACAAATAGCATGGCTTGCACCTCAAAGAACTAGGGCCCACGTATGCAAAATATTGTTACTGTTCTGGTATTATGTTACTGGTACGAGTTATCTCGCGTTAATCCGAGCATTATTTATGACGTCACATATATTTACAAACAATTTTGTGAAATTGTAATCCTTTTATTTGTGATCCTTTGTATCTATTCGAAATAAATAGCACCTTCTTGCCGACAATGCATACTTATATGTGTTTATATTTTGCATTTAGAAAAGGTACGAGTTAAATCCGGATTAGTCCAAGCACGGTTTTCTGAGGTCACAAACATTAACGATTTTCAAAAAAAGAGATAATATGCTCATGTTCCTCTTGAAATTCAGGCAAATAAGAAAAATGTTCTTTTTGGTACGAATCCTTGGGCGGTATTCAGAGAGAATTTGTTAATCGGTGGTTAGACACAGACTGTCATACTAGATCCTTACTAAGTAAGGTGCACTTTTTGGTATTCAGAGTCTAATTTGAGTACAACTAAAACGTTGATTTGGGTATTGTTAACTAATATACACCCAATGCATCGGTTGAGAAAAATAAATGTGGCAACTACGGAAAATTAGATAAGCGCATGCGTAGTCTGTAAAAATGAAAATACATGAAATACGAAATACGAACTGTTGTGTCCCACGCTAAACCGTGGGTAAATGATTAGCCTCTGCTCTAGATTAATTAGTCACATGGGATTAACTTCGTCAAATACTATGTCCTAATCAGAGTCTCTGAATACAATTTTGATGCCCATTCATTAGTCAATCCCGTAGTATGGCGTTAATCAGACGTCAAAAGGGCTCTGCATAAGGCCCCTTCTGACTAATTACAACAGAGGTGACCTAATTAGTAAAACGAAATAACTCGGGTTAAACTGGGATAGTGGTTTTAATCTTAATAGGAGGGTACAAAATGCCCCCCATTGGTAGTCCGCGTTACAAAAAGTATGTAGGTAGTGCCACTGTTAATATGAAAATACTCTATAAAGTATATATTTCCTCAATACGGGCAAGTTCCAATACACTGGTAGAAATGTAACCAGCATACAGAGTAAGTAGTAGATGGGAAAATACAGGTTGCATAGGAAAAGAGACTAGCGTAAACGAGAGACCCAACTTAGAAAGGTCCCCAAATTAACAAGAGTTACTGTATTTTGCTATTAAATTCTGAAGATATTTTGTATCTAATATTTAATAAGAGTTAATCATGCGAAAACGCTTATGTCTAACTATCAAACTGACGACAATTGTCTGATCACCAGTGTAGACAAATTTATTTACCGTTTTATAGTTGTGTTACCTGATTTACAATTTCGTATCTCGTTCAATACTGGGGTTATATGAGATATGGACCTACAACTTACGTAGTATCCGAACCACATGAGTCCCATCGGGAGCCGAACCTGGGTTTCCCGCGTTGAAATCGAAGGTGTGTACGCTAATTATATAGCCACAAAGGATTTCTATACATTGCAGTTAAGGAGTTTACCTATCATCTGTAAAATGAATATTTGGGGGGAAATTAAAAGTAGCCGGAATTTTTTGTGTTGACTACATTACATGCTATACCTGCCAAAGTATCAATACAATTAAATTAAACTAAATATTAAAGTTGCTGGTATACTCTTCAAATAAAATTTTCCATCAAGTATTGACATGCATATTTCAAAAAATACAGACATACATGACGTTCCAATCTATCTCTAACACAAGTTGTATACTTGCAAAAGACGTATTATTGAAAATAAGTATGATTTGAAATACATGTATTATTTGAAATAAGAATTTTTCAGTAACTCAATTCCATGTGTTTAATCCTAATGCTAAGATCGCTTTCCTGACTATACATTATATATAATAAAAATTATACTTTCTCACGGGGAGGGGACTTCATCTTGTTGGCCCCTGGCAATTTGCTAGTCTAGCCACTATGTAGCAACGCCTCAAAGATCATATCACAACAAACTTCATTAACACAGATAATCCATTAACATACATGTATTTATAAAGCTGTAGCGGAAATTTAGCTTGACTGATACAGAGTGTTAGGGTATCTTTAACACCATTTGATAGATCCTGGATTCAATTACGCACAGTGTTATTTAACAAGGGCGCACTGGAGAGCATGACTAACCAAATATGATGGTTAGTTTTTGTACTTTCTTATTACGTGTCTTTACATGAGATTCCACTGGCGTAACTTCTGTGTGGGCAGGGTGGACAAAGGCCACATGCTTCGAGCCCCGCCCACATGGTGAGGATCTTCCAGGTAGGCAGGTACTCCTATTAAAATAAACGACTGAATCGCTTCTAACATACCTACTAAATTACAGCGATCGGTAGTTTTTGCTTATTCTCACTCTTGCTGTGCTTGGGTTGCCATTTTGTGTGGTTTCCCAAAATAATCAAGGGAAATTGGTTATCTAAAATTGTAAATTTCCTACATTCTATTTGATAATAGCTATTTAAAGGAACACCAGTACTCTTCAAATTTTCCACATTTTATACTTTATTTAATACAAGGAATTAGCTACTCCGAAATAGAGACTGTAAAAATAATAATATTAATAAGCTGTTCCGAAGTTTTTTGTAGGAGAAGATAATAATAATAATATTATACAATTGTAATAGAAAAAATAGAAACAACAAAATTTCAAAGATAAGAAAGGAAAGAAGAATACACAACGCCTTGTCACTCACTCTCTTCACCTAAACCACTGGCCGGCCGAAATTATCGGCCGCTTGTGCATCCAATCATAAGAAAATATTGTTCCCGACAAAACCGGTTTCGGCGATATCGCCGGCAATATCGGGGGCTTGGCCTACAGCATTTGCCGCATCGGAGGGTCGGCCGATAATGTCGGTGGCATGTTCAAGCTACGATTTGAGTACAGGAAGTCGATTCCACCGCCGACATTATCGGCGCTTCCACCGTTATTATCGTTGCCATGTACAATCTTGCACTTAGGTTCACAACGGACACGACGGAATGACTTATCAATTGTACCTCTCCCCCCCCCCCACATACAACACACCCAGAAACCTACTTTTATAACATTCCCAAAACACACTTTTATTCAGTTCTCCCTACTCGAAAAGCCTGTAAATAGAAAGTCTTACTATAAAACAGAACTGCAATAAGCTATTGTTGTTCTCTTTATTAATATGATCACCTTTTGTTTGAAAGCGGAAAGCCTATTGACATACAAAGCGCACATGGTTACACAATATATTCACTCTGATATCAAAATCTACTTCCCATAGACATTTTACTATTAGAAAAAACTTAAATTTCTCAAATTTTCAAATATAAACCCTGTTTTTTCTTGATTTTTAGCACTTTTTATTATTTTATTCCTTCCATTTTATGTCTCTTCTCTTTTTCTCCCGAAATTTTACACCCCTTACTTCAGCGCCCGGTTCCGTCGCCTCACTCGCTATCCCCCGCACTGCACGGTACTGCTTGTAATCAAATGATTTTGCGTCCAATGCTCTATCTGCCACCGAAACGCCTCTTCTGCCTGTCTTTGTTTTAATTTTGAACGTCACCTCTGCTTTTGTCAGTGGTACAGTCTACAGTTTCCCGATTTTTCATTAAAGATTCTTCAAAATGTTTAGGAATATCAAATGAACAAAAGTGAAGTGTGATTACTTGCAACAAGTAAAGAAGCTTTAAACGAATATCAATTTATTTCAAGATAGGAAATTACAAAGAATTTATGCTAAGTCTATAGAAGAACTGATAATAATTTACAGCAACTGGGTACCTAAGAAAATGTTAAACCAGATAAGTCAATTGAACAAAACGGCATTCTTGAAATTGTCAGCTAGGTATTTCAATTAGTGATGAGCGAATGCAAGACCAAGACCAAGACCGAGGTGGTCTTCGTCTTGGTCTTGGTCTTGCACATCGAGTCTTGGTCTTGGTCTTGCATTGTAACCCTTGGTCTTGGTCTTGGTCTTGGTCTTGCATGCATTTAAGAAATCTCAAGCTTTTCATAGGTAAATTTTACTATGGTTATAAGGGATAATAAACTCTACAATGCACCAGTAGTAACGGAAATACAATGTATGTTTCCAAATGTAATATAATTTAACGTCGTGTAAGTATGATGATAGTGTACAACATAGTTGATGACCTTTATTTTTTTAATGGGTGCCCACTACTTTAATTGATGCCCACTACTTCACTACTTTTAAGATATGCCTAAATCACAACGTTTCGTAATCTGCCTATATTCTTTAAGAGATCCAACACTCCACTGGTTCCAAACGGGGGAGGCTACCCCTGAGACGCATGAAAGAAAATCAGACGCCACAGGTTATTGAAATGCAAATTAATTTTTACACTAAAGACGTCAGAGTTTTATTTTCAACCACGATTAGCTAATCCTTGTATTAAACAAACTTCCAATTAAATATTGAAACTTTGTTTTACTGATTCCAATATGTACTCTATAGGGCAGACCATTCAAATTACGCAAAAGCGATGAAAAAATTGCAGGCTTTCGAAACATGGGCATGGAGAATAAAGGAGAGAATTAGCTCTGTTGAACGAAAATGAATGAGAAGGTGTTAGAAATATTAGCAGTAGGAGCAAAAAAGAAACATTTTCAATATTATTTAGAGGAGAAAGAGGAACTGGTTAGGATATTGGCTGAGGAGGAACTGTTTTATAAGGGACGTGCTAAAGAGTATTGTGGAAGAAAAGAGAGGGAGGGAGCGAAGCGGACTAGGTGAAGGAAGGTATTAAAACAGAAAATTGCTACGTCAAGACGAAGAGACTAGCTAAGGACCACCGAACGTCGAACCTTGTCTGTTGAAGGAAATAACCTGCCAATAATGGCAGTATAGCTATTATGAAGATGATGATACGTTTAGCAATATTGACCAAAGAAAGAGAGAAAAAATTAAAATAATAATTATTATAATCAAACTTCTTAATATTTAGAATAATTTGAGTGAAAACTGAAAACGACTGAACTGTCTATGTCTTTTGTGTAAACTCAATTTATATAAACACTGTTGACCTGTATTAGAAATACAAAATAACGGCATCAAACTCCAAGTTATTTGAAGACTCACTTGTGAATATGGATCACTACCATCAAGTAACCACTTCGTTGGGTTAAACTAAAATAATAATAATAATAATAAATTTCGTTAGTCAATCACTTTTTTACTATTAGTAGAGCGCTCTCTAATATCGGTCATTTTGATTATTTTTATGTTTCTCTCTCCTCCTCCTCCCCAAGTTGCGGGGCTGAATTTGGATTTAAACGATATAACAAGTGTCACTGTTCGTGTCAGAGACCCCGAAAACTATCGATTCGGCACTAATATTTGGTCATTTTTGATCATGACTATGTATCTCCCTCTCCTCTAAGTTACGAGTCTGAATTTGGTCGTAAACGGTATAGGAAGTCTCAGTACTCAACTCAGCGACCTCGAAACTATGGATTCAACACTAATATTCGTCATTTTCGATCCTTTATATATATATATATATATATATATCCCCTCACCTTCGCCAAGCTACGAGGCTCAATTTTGATTTAAACAGCACCGGAAGTATCATTGTTTATCTCAGCGATCCCCAAAACTATAGATTTCATTTTAATGTTGGTCATTTTCGATAATATCTTTCTTCTCCCTCTACCCTAAACTGCATCGTCAAAGTGATATGACAGAAACCATCTCAGGTCCGATCCTCATCTATGTTGAAAATAAGATCGAGTTCGGTCGGGTGGTTCAAGAGTTAAGTTATATATATATGCACACCCTTCACCTCCTCCAATCCTAGGTTCTACCATCAAAGTTAAATAAACTCTAAAAAAAAAGTCACTTTTATTTTTACTTAGTCACAAACTTAGTTAATTTTTATTTTTATTCAAATTGATTTTTGTACATCTCCCCCTTCCCTACGTTGCTTAGTCAAAGTGAACTGACATATAGCATTCCTGGCTTGAACCTTATCTATGGTAAAAACTTGATCGAGATTGCTCGTTTGGTTCACGTTATTTTGTTTTATTTATTATAACTCCCCTTCTCCCCTCCCCTAAGTTTTACCGTCAAGCTGAAATGATGAAAACACTCCTAGTTATATATATTGATAGTTATATTGATAGACAATTATTCAACGTACAAGCATCCGCCCATGAAATCAAACTTGCGGTCACATGCACTAAGTTTTGTCAATGTCATGAAAATGTTAGATCTATTTCGATATTAATTTTATGAGCAAACATTAAAAGTTTTCAAAGAATGCTTGAGTCTCGGAGCCAAGGCCATACCCATGTAATCGACACCTATGGTGTTTGGTATTACCAATGTTCAATAATACATTTCTCTATAGTTTTGGAAGAAAAACAACACTAATATGTTTTGAAACGAAACGAAATATCTAGTTTAACATCCCACAATTATGCATCGAGGCTAAGGGAGACGGTAATGATGTGAAATAAATGAAATGGTGGAGTGAAAAAAGTAGGAGGAAACATCAAAACCCCGAGAAAACCCCCGTACACGGTGTTTGTCCACCAAAAAGTTCCCATGGCGAAAGCTAGAATCCAACCAGGGACCCGTATAACCACACGTGACTGCTTTACCACCGAGCCGGTACGTGTGCAAGACTCTTGCGCAAGAGTCTCGGCCTTGGTCTTGGTCTTGCAGGTATGGTCTTGGTCTTGGTGTTGGTCTTGTACCCCTTAGTCTTGGTTTTGGTCTTGCATCGGGATTCCTGCTCTTGGTCTTGGCCTTGCATGCAAGACTTGCAAAAACTGCAAGACCAGGACTCTTGCACTCACCACTAATTTCAATTTGCCAACTTGTTAAGAAATTGGTAACGTTGAGGGTGAGGGTCCCCCTTGCCCCCCTTAACGACGCCCCTGCCAGGGAACGACATTGCGAGTGCTTTCGTGAGAATATTGAACGCAGTGCTCGAAGAAAATGAGATAACGGAACTGATTACTTGATTTGATTCCTGTGTACCACAAAACCGTAATTCCCATACATCATATGCAGTGTTGACAGTGATGAAAATTTTCCGGAAAATTTTGAAACGGAAAATTTTCCGATTCACAAAAACATACTCCACTTATACCTACATCGTTGTTTAGCGGTGATGTGAGGTGGAAAATGTTCTTCTATATTTTTGTGGAAAGTTTTCCGTTCTTAACAAATATCAGTGATTAAGTAACAATTCGTCAATATTCATAAAATTGAGTGAGTTCATGTATAGAAATGTTAAAAAGTGAAAGATCGTTTAAAGAATCTAAAACTTTTCATGGCTCAAACAATTTTCAGTACTATGTAGGAACAAGTGGAACAACTTTTTATGAATCGAAAAAATTGTCTGTCCTGTACAGTGATGAAAATTTTCCGGAAAATTTTGAAACGGAAAATTTTCCGATTCGTAAAAACATACTCCATTTATTCCTACATCGTTGTTTAGCCGTGATGTGAGGTGGAAAATTTTCTTCTATATTTCTCCGGAAAATTTTCCGTTCTTAACAAATATCAATGATCAGGTAACAATTTGTCAGTATTCATAAAATTGATTGAATTCATATGTAAAAATGTTAGAAAGTAAAAGATCGTTTAAAGAATCTAAAAATTTTCATGGCTTAGACAATTTTCAGTACTATATAGGAACAAGTGGAACAATTTTTCATGAATCGAAAAATTCTGTCCTGTACAGTGATGAAAAATTTCCGGAAAATTTTCCGATTCATAAAAACATACTCCACTTATTTCTACATCGTTGTTTAGCCGTGATGTGAGGTGGAAAATTTTCTTCTATATTTTTCCGGAAATTTTCCCGTTTCTAACAAATATCAATGATGAAGTAACAATTTGTCAGTATTCATAAAAGCAATTGAACTCATATATAGAAATGTTAAAAAGTGAAAGATCGTTTAAAGAATCTGAAAATTTTCATGGCTTTGACAATTTTTAGTACTATGTAGAAACAAGTGGAACAATTTTTCTTGAATTGAAAAATTGTCTGTCCTGTACAATTATGAAAATTTTCCGGAAAATTTTGAAACGGAAAATTTTCCGATTCGTAAAAACATACTCCACTTATTTCTACATCGTTGTTTAGCCGTGATGTGAGGTGGAAAATTTTCCGTTAACAAATATTAGTGATTAAGTAAATTCGTCAGTATTCATAAAATCAATTGAATTCATATATAGAAATGTTAAAAAGTGAAAGATCGTTTAAAGAATCTGAAAATTTTCATGGCTTAAAGAATTTTCAGTACTGTGTAGGAAGAAGTGGAACATTTTTTTATGAATCAAATGAATAAGTGGAATATGTTTTTATGAATCGGAAAATATTCATGACTTTTAATAAATTGAAATTTTGGATAATAGAATGGTAT
Source organism: Thermobia domestica (assembly GCF_964235325.1). Lineage (NCBI taxonomy): Eukaryota > Metazoa > Arthropoda > Insecta > Zygentoma > Lepismatidae > Thermobia > Thermobia domestica. The sequence goes on from NC_137467.1 coordinate 124,396,314, forward strand.
ATTTGTACTCTACGAACTCGAGGTATGTTCTCTGCACTTTGCATACACACACACACACACACACACACACAGAGAGAGAGAGAGAGAGAGAGAGAGAGAGAGAGAGAATAGTTGAATTGAGTTGATTTTGAGTTTAACATCCCTTTCAACACCGAGACTATATAAAACGGTACCCACTGATTAACGTGGAATCCGAACTACATGAGCTCCCGCTGGGAATCGAAGCCAGGTTTTCCATGCCAAAGGCGCGTATGCTAACCGCTTAGCAACGAAGGAGCTCGCAGAGCAAGAGAAAAAGAGAAACACTGTAAAAGTTTATTTCCCAACTTGAAATAGAAAATTTTCCGGTTCCCGAAAGCTAATTGGAAAATTATAATTTGTTGCTAACTAACGTTCCTCTACTGAAATTCAATTTTGTAGCTCTATGTGCAGTTAAATATAGTGGAAAATTTTCCACCTAACATCACTATACATAATATCCAAAATTGTCAGGCCTATGAAAAGTGTTTTCCAGTTGTTTCTACATCGTAATGAAAATTTTCCGATCTATGAAAATTCCTCTCACTTGTTTCTACAGAGCAATAAAACTTTCCGATTCACAAAAATGTTGTTTTACTTATTGCTTCAAAATGATGAAAACTTTCTGACTCATAGAAAGTTCTTCAATTTTTCCATATAAGGCAGAAAATATTTGGATTCATGAAAAATTGTTTAACTTGTTCCTACATAGTACTGAAAATTTTTTGAGCCATGAAAATTTTCAGATTCTTTAAACGATCTTTCACTTTTTAACATTTCTATACATGAATTCAATCAATTTCATGGTTGCTGAGGAATTGTTACTTGATTACTGATATTTTTAGAACGGAAAATTTTCCACCTCACATCACTAAGTGTTGGACTTTTTGAGAGAAAATCCGAACATCAATTCTGTATCAATGAAATAGACAGACTTTTTGGGTTTCGTAAGAATATTGACGAGTGTAGACCGTCACAACTCATAACATGTAATTCAGATGAGGCTGAGTGACTTTAAAGACTTAGAGGTGACAGTAATACTTTGAAATTACAAAATCATAGCATTCAATCAAGTAGCTAACTTGATGTTTACTCAAGAATTCACTACCATATTGTTCAAATCAAGGCATGACAGTTTCGAGCCTGTTAATGCAGCAAATATCAAATTTCTAGAAACTCGAACACGACAGGCTAAAGTGTCATGTTTTAGTAGTAGTTTGAGTGTTTTTGACATCAAATCAAAACAACAAAAGTATTGAGTGAGGTTTTCAGAATTAAAGAAAAAAGACATTAAATAATCCCTTCTATTCATGCCTCTGGAAGACAGAAGTGTTATACTGCACTGTTAAACTTGTAACTAGTATTCGACACATTTCATGTAATTAAAATATGAATAGTTAATATATTCAATTGCAGTTACAGCCTTATCGTTCTAAGTCACGAATGTTTTCTTTCGTCATTTTGGTTTGACAAGGTTCTAAGTGCAGTTAGAACCTTGTTCCTCTGAAAATGAGCGTTCCAGTATGACAAGGTTCTAACTGCATTTTCCTGAGTGTCCAAAACAAAAAAAAAGTAAACTCCCATTTCCAACACCAATTATTTAAATGTAAACCTTGTTGGCAGTTAATCATTGTGTAAAAACGTCATAATGATTAATTTATAAATAAAACAACTATAGCCTAATAAAACTTTAAAAGTGTTCTCAAAATATGGTCACGTGCAGTTAGAACCTTGTCAAACCAAGGCCACAACTTGTTTCAGCGCTACTGGCATTGGTGGAAACAATGACGTAATGAGTCTTGGTATGTTCCTAAGTTCAGCCGTCGCGTTAGATTTGTTCCCTTCTACGTTGGTGAAACGGAAAAGGCCCATTTTTAGCTTTGAGAAGAGCCAAACATCCAGTGGTGCTAAACTGTTTTTAAGGCTATCAAACCCTCTGGACCAGATTTATCCTGATTTCCGTATGAACTTGATGTTTGCGCGATGCTCGATCTCTGAAATTGCTACGATAGATCACTAGATATTCCTACATTCAGCTATACTATTCGTAAACGGCCTATTAAGACATGTTCACATTTGTCAATTTTGTAATTAGGCAACCTAAGGACTGTATTGCACAATATTCATTGTGGTTGGATTACAAATGCCAAAGCTACATTTTGACTACTCCTCGTATATGTCTAATTGATGTTTGTTCCTAGCTTCCATATACGAAACGGTATGTTGTAATAATTAATTAACTGCAATGGGATGCTGGATAGTACGAAACAGAGGTTTGAAGTCCACAAAATTCAATACTTGTGAACTTATTGTTTCAATGAATAAGACTCTGTTATTTACTTTCACGAATTCAATACCGAGAATGCTTTGCAGAAGGCACGTTGCAAAATAGTATAAGTTGCACTAAACGAATAATTTCTTACTATTGAATGAAGTGTTGAAATTGAAACGGAACGTTTTGGAATGAAAACTGTAAGCAGTTGGCTGTATGCTATTATTCTAACTACTTAAACTCATTGCGCTGTTGCTACGGAACTTATTTTACAAACTTGAAAAAGAAAGAAGGAAACACACCTCATCCAGAAGTATGATATGAAGAAATGAAACTTCAAGTTTCAGCGTCTTACGAACATGCACTGAAGCTAAGAGAGATTGTGATAATCATAATGAATGAAATGGTAGAACGAAGAAAGTGGAAAAAAACTGGAGTACTCAAAGAAACCTCACCTACAGAGTATCTGCTCACCACAAACTCACTTGACACAAGCTGGGATAGAACCAGGAATGTCAAGCAACAGAGCTGAGCGCTATACGAAGTAACCACCGCGGCTCTACGATATGCATATTCCTTAAAGTACGATATACATATGAATCCATTAATGTTATGCAGCTATATATTAGTCCATAGTGATAAGATACTAAACTAGATACGGGGGTCAAAACAAACAATTCTTTTCTTCACACTGAATGATGTATTGTAGCAAGATAGGACGTAATCAGCAGCGGATTTTACTTATTTTTCCTCTGGGTATGGATAAAGTTCTCCATCAATACAAGACTCAGTTTTCTTTTTTTAAAAATAATATATTAGTATACAATTGTTTAAAATACGTATATTACTCAAACCCAGAATGGAAATTGCTCCTCTACCCTTCCCAGATGGCGCGCCTGGATGTAATACTGTATTGTTCCGTACTACACCTACCACAGCAGTTTCTGTTAATGAGCAGAGTCAACGGAACTCATCGTTGATTCCCCCTGCCATGTTTTTAATATTTCTCAATCTACGTTAAACAGTAAATGCGGGGAATTAATTGATTTTTATCCTGAATCACTTATTTACGCGAAAATTGCTTCGAATATATATAAATTTTTTAGGTGATGAGATTTATGCACTGGCTGTAAGCTCAAAATGCACGAAGTTCCTAATTCTGTCGCAAGGTGCGCAAGAGGTTGGTGCAAGTATTAGTTCCTCTTGTGGCAAAATGTTGAACTTCTTACTAATACATGCAGCGACACAGGTTAAAATAACGGTGGTTTGTTTAATTAAAAAACTCCCAATTCCTATTAAAATACTCTATTCTCAAAACTATGGCTATTATGAAAGCCATGAATAGAGTAACTTAGTTCGGATTTTGACTAGAAGTAAAGCGTTCGCATTTTTATTAATTTTTAAAGCAGTTTGAAAAGTATGTAATAGCTACTTTTCTATCACAAACACATATAGGAGAAGAATATCTCGATTGGAAGATCGGTGATCCCAATGTTGGGAAGACACAATCCAATTGTTCGGCGAAAGGCTAAATGGTTTTTACTTTCATTCAACGTTTACAGACATTCATATTGTGAAAAAATATTATCTTAGTAAAAAAAAGAATGGATAAGTTTTATTTACTATCTATATTATAAAAGAGAACGTACAAATCCTTTGTTCCCTCATCACGCTAATACGGCTGAACCAATTTCTTTTATTTTTGGGGGGTTATTAGGATTTGGACCCTAGATGGTTTTTATCATATCACTTTAATTTTTAATTACCAGTGTCTTGAGATAATTGACCATTCAAGTGTCCATAAAGTACAAATCCTTTGTTAGTTCATCATAGGTATAAAAATAAACGTATTTATATGCAACCCGCATGACCGTGTCACTCGGCGGGTTAACATAAATGACAGGCGCTATAATGTTAACATTTACTGCAATTTGAAAGCGAAAAAGTAAAAATTATCTAAGTAACAAAGTTTATTGCGTTCCGGGGTGACCGCAGCGAAGCGGGTCACTCGGCGGGTTAACATAAATGACAGGCGCTATAATGTTAACATTTACTGCAATTTGAAAGCGAAAAAGTAAAAATTATCTAAGTAACAAAGTTTATTGCGTTCCGGGGTGACCGCAGCGAAGCGGGGTGAACGCTGCTAGTATTTACATGAAAACCTTTTCCAAAATACTGTACGGCAACTTAAATTTGCAGAAGTCTCCTGAAATTTATGCTTTTCTTCTCATATTTCGTCTATGGCGACATTGCTATCATTTGCACGAAAACGTCTTTTTCTGGATTCATCAAAATAATTTCATCAATTTGAATAAAGCTTGGGCTTTAAAAATTTAAACTTTGGAAAAGATCGTTCATAAGATACTTGGGTTATAGAAGCTATTTATAAACTTTGAATACTTCTGTGCACAGTGTTCAGTATTTCTCCACTTCGGAAGTACTGAACGAGAATGATTATATGAAGTCTTCTCTTAGTTTACAAACTAAGAGAATACAGTATACAGAATGTAACAAGAAATTATTTTTGAGTGAAAAATGTTATATTCATAAAACAGGCTGAAATGTTATATTCATACTAGTCAATTGTACCGAATGACTATGGACAATATTGCGCCTTTCCCTACTGCGACTTTTGTACTGAATTCATACGAGTGAATAACTTACAAGGAAAGGTCGTGGAATGACACTCAGACTTCATATCGATACTATGCTCATTCGACTCTTTTTTAAATATGAAACAATTAGGCAACTGGAGAAACACAACTACGTTTCAACTAGGCGTGTTTCAACTACGGGCGTTGAAGTTCAAACTTGAACACATTTCATAAAATGTTTGAAGAAAGTATTTCTTGAGATGAATACTTCATTTTTAGTTTCCGAAAATTTTGTTGGATGCTGTACACAGCTGTGAATTTAAAACGTACACATTTTGCAAGATAAAGTCACTTAATAGGGAGGATAGGTGAAGGGTAATGGCGTCTTACAATTTGCAAATTACCTCCCGTTTGGCACATCGGGTTATTAGAGACTATTAAAGTGTATTTGCCACTCCTATTCGGTTTCATTTTCATTCAAATATCACTTTCCTGTGTGGTCACCTTCAAACTGAACAGTGACATTTTTCTCCGAAATGCATTACCAGGCGTGAGAAATTCAATAAAGAACGCCTTGGTATTCATAATTAACCTCGTGATAACGCTTACTGTGATATTCTTTCCCTCCTGTAGGTACGAGTGAGAAGAATGTTTTCTCAGAAAGTACTTTCACTAATGTATTGTTTCACTGGGATCAGCTGTCAGCATACACTTGCATTGTGGCACACTATAGTTCAGTATCATATGTGGAAAACAAATATCAGTTTTATTATTAAAATGAAGCTAAACCAAATAAATTCTCCACCACAGGCCGGCACTGACAGTAAATACGAATATCAGGTTACACCAAACAGCTAAAATATTGTCAATTCTCTAAGCTCGCGCAGCACTCGAGCTGAATGTACGCTTAGAGCCAGGAGCGTCATTTCAGATTTTGCTTGGGGGGGGGGGCAAAACCCCCTAAATGACGCCCCTGCTTAGAGCTGTGAACAAGATTGTTTCTATTCCTTTGAAAACCGTTGTTTACTTATGTCGCTATCCAATTATTTGCTTTTTGGCCACATTTCTCGCCGAATGTTGTAAAATACTTTCTAAAGTTTGGTCACTACTTTTCAATATTCGCCATTAAAATCCATTAAATTTTTTTAAGTGGTTAGCGATAAGAAATTGAAACACCGTTTTCCGCAATGCATAAGCAGAGGCTTGCTGGGTTCGGAATCCTTTTCATGTTAGTTCCACTGCCAGCCACTTGGGCGCTGCACGAGCTGTGGGAATCGCCAACAGACTGAAACAGTGATGTCGTCTTTTCCTCTTCGTTACCATGGCGATCGCCATGTTTTTTTCTAAACAACTGCATGAAGCGAAATAATACTGTTAAGTCTGGTGTTAATAAGAACAGATTGTTAATAACACAATTGTAGAATGTTTTGAATACAAAGTAGTTAGTGGGAAAAGTACAGATTAAAAATATAGGGCAACTATTTAGAAAATATACGAGTGAAATCTAGTAATTCACGAAGTAGCATCTAAGGAACCTTTTGGTACAGGGACCGCATTTCTACCTAAACTGACCAGATAGAAATTGCATAAGAAATGCCAGCACCATTACCACGTAATGCATAATGAACAAAATCAATTATACGCAGTGTAAAAACTCTAAGGTACAGACTGATGAGCTGTCGGCACAATGAAAATAGAACAAATATACAATTTGTCCACAAGGAAAAATCACTGACTACTTTGAGAATAATGTTAGTTATATTGGCGCATTCAGACTTCTTACACCCACGCACCCTTTAAAATGTCAGTGCATAGGTCTACTGTGTATTTCAGATGTAAAGCATCACGGGCAATAGCCAATGGTGCGCGATATTCCGCGCGGTGTTGCCGGATCATGGACTCCCCTTTCCCTTCTCGCTCTTCCTCCAGTTGAGATTATGACACATACATTTGCAACATTATTCGCAATGTAAATATACTATTCCAGCAAACTCAAGAATTTTGACTGTGCATCCTAGAAGTATATATAGCAATTAAATTACTTACCTATTAACTTTTCCAGTGGATATGCTAAACACTCGTCTTCAACACTACTTTCACTATCGTCTATGTCAGTTAATATTTCGTCATTGTCTGAATCTGAGTCTTGTAAATTTATTATCATGGGCTAAAAAAAATGTAAACACACAAAAAAACAATTCTTCGACCCCCAAAAGCCAATTGGGCGTCGCGTGAAGCCAACTCAAGGCCATGCCGCTTATCATTTGAAATCTGCAATAGTTACAGTGGCTACAAAATAAAGAAACAAACAATCAAAACAAAACAAAACAAAACAAAACAAAAAAAACACTAAGGTTGTAACAACATGCGTGCTGACAATTTTCAATCTGGACCAATTTCTGATCGGTTAACATGCATCGGATCTTTCCTTATATTTCCTATTTACTTTAAAAATATTCACTGACAGTTCAACAAGAAAACATCCAATGATGAGTGGTTCAGCATAAGATTTAAACACTAATTCTGTAGGCCTACATTTGCAACGTAATGTGTGATATTGATGATAAATAAAAAAAATCCGAAATTATTTAAATTTAATATCCGATAATAAACAAGTTAAGTATATTTTGATACTTAATGTAACCTACACATACATATAATATACAAAATCTGCGATATCGGGAAAAAGTATTTCACTTTCAATGCATGACACATTTTAACATATTATTTACCTACTTTTTTGTTTTTTTCTATCTTTTCGTGGTTTCATTCATTGGAAATCTTTTTTACACATATAAGTGTTTCTTTTACTCTAATATTTGTAATCTGAAATTAAACATGCTACTGTTTCTTTCTTTGTACTTAGATCCTTAGGCCATGTTGTTTAGAATATAAAATTTCGATCACCATGGCAACGAGAAGGATGGGACGTCATACTGTTTCAGTCTATGTGATATCATACTATTTCAGTCTATAGTTGTGTTGTATATACTTGCGTTTTGACTGGGTTTTCTACTCGACGAAAATGGCCCAACATTATTATGCTCGTGATTTGCGATATATTATGTTAGTGACTTTACTACTTGATATAACATGCTACGAAGTTAAACATGGTTTTGGGCGTGTATAATATAGTGTAAGTGCCAGATGTAAAATGAAATTATTTTAAGTTTTATGTCCCAAGGATATGCTGGCTAGACTAAAGGAGACGATGATAATGAGAAATGAGTGAAGGAAGTGGAAGAAAACGGGAGAACCTTGAGAAAACCCACGTGCACTGTGTTTGTCCACCACAGAGTTCACTTGGTGCGAGCTGGGATCGAACCAAGGGAGCCATGCAGCACAGATGAACGCTGAGCCACCGCTAAGTGTCACATGTGCATAAGTAAGATGGTATCGTTTGTCTGTATAAAAGGGTGTTCCCATCACGTGTGTTCATACCATTCTATAGTTAAATGTGTTTCGTGTGATGAAAGAGGTGCAGAAGAAAGTTAATGCACAGTTTGGCGTACCCTCTAATGAAGAGGTACACGGAACAGTTTCGTGAGAGGTGATATCTTGTGAATCTTGAATCGTTGTGCTATTGTGGGATTTTACGGAAATATCTGCATGAATAGATTTGATACTGTCGTTACACTAGGCCTATATGTTTGCGAAAACGATTAGGAATTTTCAGATCATGAAGAAAATGATCCATTTTATTCCTTCAAGACGACAACCACGATTGTTCTTTGTTTCATATAGAAACCCTAAAAGAAATAGACTTGAATAACTACGCTGAGAAACCGAAGTCCATTATAGTTATATCCCAAGATCAAGGCGAATAGACAGCTTTGCTGGATACTGAAGTACGTGGATTTGAAAAGATGGGCAGGGACAAAAGCTGATGCAATTGTAATAGACGGTTTTAAGACTTTTGTTTTGATGCAGAAAAAAGAAATGAGGATGATATCCAGAAAAGCGATACATATAGTAACTACTCAACGGGACGAAGATGATCATTAAACACGCCAGGCAGCCAAGAAATACGTCAAGTCTGCAAATTAAGTTTTATCCAGATAAGACGTAGTGATAAATAGTGACAAGTCCGGATTTGTGAAGGAGTTTGCTTATCTGGTAGGTAAAGGTAGCTTATCTGCAGGTTCAAAGTAAAAGTAAAGTAAGTCACTCGTACACCATCGTGTCTTCTATAACGTCGGCCAGGGCGTTACTCATCCCGTCATTTGTTCACGTACAAGAACAAAACGGCCAATGATTTTGGATACAAATTGAAGGAGCAACTCCATGCAAGTTTGCCACGAAATTTGTTTGTTATCTGTAGTAAATCCTGAAAAATTATGAAAGACCATACAAAGGAATAGGCCGAAAATTGAGTGAAGCCGGAAAAACGCTTGTACTGATGGACAGCTCGTCCGGGAAAACAACAAATTTGCAACAGAGATTTTTTACGAAACGAAGACGAACATCTTAAAGAGTGTCACAGTGCTCTAGCCAGAAGCATTGACATATTAAATATACTACCCGGAACCAGTGCCCTGTGCCAGCCACGTGATGTATATTTCCTTCGACAATGGAAAATATTAATTCGAGCTATTTACAACAGAATAACATTAAATACTCTACAAATAGAACAAGATCAAATGATTTTGCTGAAAATCTATTCCCAGTTCATGGACAGCTTCAAATGAACGTACTTAAAGACATGATCCGCTACTTTTCTACGAAGTCGAAACAGGACTAGCTCGGGAGAGTAATGCTCCCGGAAGTAGAAACGAGAAACACAGTTCTGATTGGTTGGTGTTATCCACTTCTTGCCACGTTGCATTAAAATAACAAAATCAAACGCTTCCTGCTGTCGGCCTTCGTAGCCGAGTGGATAGCCCTCCCTGCTGGTCTAGTGGCTAGCACGTGCGCCTTTGGTGTACGGGGTCCCGGGTTCGATTCCCGGTGGGAGAGCCTTTGTGATTTTAAATGTCCTCGATATTTGTGTGTTCGTGTCCCTGTCGCTGTAGGTAAATTAAGAAAGCAAGTTAAAAACTGAGTAAAGCAAGTAAAATTAGATATAAGTAGTTAAAAAAAAAGTGGGCTAGTGCTATATGCTAATACTAAAAGTCTCTTTTGGCGCGAGTTCAAACCCGGCCCGAGGAAAGTTTTTTTTTTACATTTTTATAACACTTATTAAATTAAAATAGTATGAAAATAATACTTAAAAAGTGATTTATTTACTTTTTTGCAAATAAGTAGTTGTAGTACTTATGCCCTTGTACTCCATGATATTGGGCTCGTTTTGTTCCCCTTGTGCTTCATGATATAAATTTTGTGATCAACTTAAAACAACTGGCTAGGATAGCGCGTAAAACAGCTGGCTAGAGTACTTCCGGGAGTATTACTCTCCCGAGCGGGTCGTGTCGAAACGCAGTGCAAACAGTGAGAGAATTTTAAATTGTCAACCAAGTGTACTTTCCGTTTCCTAATAAAGATGATGACGTCAACTCTTTGCAAACAGCTTTCTTAGAAGATTTTTTTTAATGTGCTTACTGTGAGAAAAATATATATTGGTACCATTCCATCGATCAGGCATGCTGTGATTCAGGCGGTTTAACTGTCACAGTCACAGCAAGTGTTATGTAGTTCAGTGTTCGTAGGTTGCCTTAAGAAAAGTTTCCTCGACTGACACAAAATGTTCTCTTTTCTTATGATTTTTTCCCTAGTTGTTGAGTATTCAATTCATATGACATAAGTTATGTGATAATATTAATTTAGCTTTATTAAAGGATGTGCCGACCACATTTGTTTTATTCATTTCATTTTTGTTTCTATAATTTAATTTTTCTTTCAGCTTTTAGACAAAAAATGAATACATACAAATACACCCAGCCAACAATGGAGTATATACTTTGAGAACAGAAACTATTGCTATTGATTTGATTTATGTTTGAAGTACAAAGAAAAATTTAAGCATTTATATTGATCAGTCACCGTGTGCCTTTCCTGGGGTTTTCACGTTTTATCCAAAAACTCCTTTTTCCGTTTTTACTAAACTTACCCAAGAATTTTTTCTAGATTAGGGAAATTTCTCTGAAACTACGAACATTGGTGTAATCTTCGAAAGTCTCTCCATTTTGCTGTGTGCTTAAATGAATCTGTGTGATTTTCAGAAAGTTTCTTTTTATAAGCATGACATCATACTGTTACTGTAATTAAAATAATGTAACAGTTCTTCTAACATTATTGCGTTTTATTATTTTTGTTTTATATGTTTATACATGGTTTCTTAGAATCACCGAACGGTTTGAAATAGAACATTTTGTGGAGTCATAACTGATGAACTAATTGTTCTATACTTCTGACATTTTGTTTCGTATTTTATGGAAATGTATTGTTTTCGTACTTCGTTTTTACTGAAACTTTAACTGTTTACAGTCTGTAAGTTGTATTTACTCAAAACTAATATAGTAGTAATTCCTCAATACAGCTCCTCATTTATATTGTATATTTAGTGAAATTGTTTGTAATAAGAGTCAACTGTTTCCAGTATAGGCTACAATTTCTATGAGTAGTAGGCCTATACAATGTGTTTTTCAATGCGTTTTTTCTGTAATTACATTTTATGTTGGTAAGTTTGTTAGCTATTACAATATATCGCATACGTGGTGAGTGTTCCAACTGAAAAACTTAAAATTTTGAGTTACCATCGCTCAAGAGATTATATGATATATAGAGAAGCGAGCTCTACCTGGTGGTATTTTCGCATTAACGTAACTAAAGAAATTACCCGTAGATGGCAGAAAAAACAGTATTGCAGGGAGTGATTTTGATAGATTAACAAACTTTAAAAGTCTAATTTTGATTTGTAACAGTCTTCCACCTGGTATGTGATATATTATAACAAGATTGATATTACGAATACCAAGGCGTTCTTCATTGGATTTCGCAAGCCTGGTAAAGCGTTTGGGAAACATATTTCATTGTTAAGCTTGAAGGTAAAAACACAGGAAACTGATATTTGAATGATAATAGAGTGAGATAGGGGTGGAAAATGTATTTTATCATCCTAAAGATCCGCTGTATCAAACGGGAAGCAGTTTGGAAATTGTAAGGTACCATTAACCATCACCTCTCCCTCCCCTGTAAGCGACCTTATCTTGCAAAATACCTCACCAATGTGTTGGGCACCCAGGGAAACCTCCCATACCAAAGTTGAAGCATCTAGCCCAAGAAATAGTTACCTCAAAATTTTTGCAAGTCTGTTCCTTTCTGAACTTTTAACTCTCGTAATTGAAACAAGTGTGCGACCAAAATTTCCTCCGGTTGTCTAATCTGTTCATATTTAGCAGAATGAGCATAGTCTGAGTGAGGTTCCGCTACCTTCCTTTGTTAGTATCCTTAAAACTTATTTTTCTTCTTGTCCCAGGACACTCGGAAGTTTCATTTCGCAAAACGTTCAAATATGTGTTCATGACATAGAATAATGCATAATATATCTCATTTACTGACATGAACAGAAAATTATATATATATATATATATATATATATATATATATATATATATATATATATATATATATATATATATATATATATATATATATATATATATATATATATATATATACCTATAAATTCATACTGTTACCTAACAAGAGTAAATATATTAGACTGTGCGTAGGTTGGCATTATACGATGACACGAAAGATACGCAGTTTTCCTTTGGTTATTATAGTAGTATATCCTGTTTTGATTACTGACATAAATATAGTTTCTCATTTCAAGGTCACACAAGATGAATCCTTTGACCAACAACTTTCAGAATTCTCAAAATTCAGAAGTAAATAGTGCATGCATATACCCAGTGATATTGACTATTTGAATAAATTTATACTCCTAATGTTAAGGTAAGTGCCTTTCACTTCAGTAGCAGATCAGATACAACCTATCACTGACGGCTACAGAGTTCAATTAGAGAAAATAGGGATGGCGACGAAAATGACTTTGCAGTTCTCACCCCTACCTTCGGGTCCCCGTAATAATATTTCAATTTAAAGGAATTATTTAAACTCGGATATAACCAGTGGTATGTGCAATGGGTTCGCGGTTTAATTTCCCCTCCTTTTGAGTAAAGCTATTGAAAAATAAATATTTATTGAATTAAGATATCTATTAGTGATGAGAATTTTCAGATTTTTTTTTTCGTTACGAGAGAAATTGTTTCACCCGTCCGTTGTTATTATTAGGGATGCGCACGAGACAAGATTTGAGACTGTCTCGACTCGAAAATGTGCTGTAAAAGTGATGTCTCGACTCGAAAAATATATATTTTTCTATTAAAAGAGCTGTGTCTCGACTCGAATTTTGTCAGGAAAATTCTGTCTCGACTCGACTCGAACGCATCCCTAGTTATTATAGCGTTATTATACCCTATATTTCATTTGTAAATAGCTGAAATAACTATTCTTCGCATGGGAGCTGTATTTGGATGTCAATACCTGTGGGGCTATCACCAATCACCTCAGCAACTGCGATAACTATGCATTTGACACTAATATTATTTATTTTGCATTATTTTTACGTCTCGGTAACCCCCCTCCCTCCAGGGAGAACCCTGGCTCGCATATAATGGTAGTTGAATTTGAAAGTCGTCATTAATGGAAGTGTCACCATTAATCTCAGCCACCGCGAAAACTACGGATTTGACACTAATATCTGTAATTTTGGATTATTTTTACATGTCCCGCTAAACACCCTTCCTGAGATCCCCCAGGTTTGAAATTTAAAAAAACTCTTCTTCTTGGTTTGGGACCTGAACCAAGCTACCCGTGACCAAAATTTGGTAACCCTCGGTCCACTTGTCTGGTCCCCATGCCGCACACAGACAAACAAACTCTTTGTTTTATTTATATTACCTAGGTATATATTAGATTAGATAAGCATTGCATGAAAATAAGTCTTCATTAATAGAAAATACAATGTTAGTAATATTTAATGTTTTTTTTTTCCTTTAGAGTTCACCTTTGATCACAGAAAAATCATAATATCGATCTTTCATCAGTTTCATACGCGTAACACACTCTCTTCTACTTCCTTTCTACATTTATTTTCCATCACACATAATAAAGTCTTTACTGTAAATTTTTGATTACCCAAAATTATAAAATCTAACTGCAGTAGCTCATTACTAGAATGCTTAAACTTTTTAGGAAATAGAATTTATTTATAGTATTCATTAAGAAAAAATAGCAAACTATAAGTGATATACGGGATAATTTGTGAAATTGTTCTTCCAATGAAGTGCAAAGGAAGATGCAAAAATTGGGAGCCAAAATAAATAACTTCATTTTAACCCTTTCACTACCACTGGAAAATATGTGTCCCACGATACATTCTCAGAGGAGAGCTCCTCCGTGGCTAAGCGGTTAGCGTACGCGCCTTTGGCGTGGGAGGCCCGGGTTCGATTCCCGGCGGGAGCTCATGTGGTTCGGATTCCACGTTAATCAGTAGGTCCACGTCTCATATAGCCTCGCTGCTGAACGGGACGTTAAACTCAAAATCAACTCAACTCAACTCAACTCAACATTCTCAGAGGACCTGTGTTAGTTTACCGCATGTTATTGCTATAAATCGATATTCCTTGCTAAAGAGAAGCCCGCTAATGGTTTACAGAATTCTTATGTACATTATCAAATATATAGTAGTGGAACTGAACGTGGTGATAATGGAACAGATGAAAGTGAAGAACAAGGTGCTAGTGATAAAGCAGTGGTTGCATGTACCGTCATTTGGAAAAGGATGCCGAAATGTAAAATGTTTGTAATTAATCATAAATACGACTTAACTATTTTTCTGACAATATACCGGTACGTATCATAATTGAAAATACAAGATGATCATTCATGTCACTACCACTGGGACTTATAGATCCCATGTAAAAATATAAGTGTTATACATATGTCCCACAATTCCCATGTCTAGAAACGAAACGGCGGAAAATGTGTTTGTTTTTATACTTATACGTTTGAAAACAACTTAAAGTAACCATATATTAATGTTTCTTATTCCGAAAAAAAAAATGGTGTGAAAGGGTTAACTCACAAAACAAACATATTTCTAACTTTCGGTTCGGCGAATAAAACAGCTTCCAGGAATGATGTATTTCCAGCGACTGCATACATGCAAAGTATATATCAATTAACTCACATTGACGAAACTAGGCGATCGGTATCGGTTTTGGTTCTTGCGTTATACGTTACTTAGTACAGTTATAAATGTTGAGTGTTTCCACCGTTTGCACGTGTAACTCATATCAGTTAATTTTTTCGACGATAAAAAGCTACCGGAACCGCGATTGGTCACATACATTAAACCACTTGGGGACTGAAGTGCTAATTCAGTTTCCAGAGGTTGGCGTGTTTCCTGCATTTTCACACATGGAAGACATATATCAATCTACTTGTTTCGACTAAAGACAGCTACATGAATCGGAGAGGTCTAATCCGGTCAATCACTTCCGATACCTGATACATAATACATTTCCAGGGATGGGCTATTTCCAGAGAATAAATATATGAAACATATATTACATGTGTGAAACATATATATATATATATATATATATATATATATATATATATATATATATATATATGTTGGTGCATATGTTACATGTGTGCAATCGCGGGAAACATCCCACTCCCGGACAGTATGAGATACCGTTTACCGAAAATGGATGATTATACTTACCAATAGCTTTTCTTCGTCAAGATCAGCTGATTGATATACATGTTGCATTTGCGAAATTGCTGGAAATACCCAACCTTCGGAAATTGTGTTACGTAGCATGTACTGGAAGTGACCAATTTTGATACTAATCCCTTTCTTTCGCCGAGACAAGTTAATTGATATATACAGGGTGTTTCAAAACAACACCTACAACTTTGAGAGGAGATTCCTGACACCAAGACAAGACGAAAAGTATAGATCAACCTGAGTGGACAAATGCTTCCTTTCAAAGTTATAGGCTTCCGAAAACTGTGGTTTTAAATTCACACACTGTCAACAGTCAGATTTCAAAAATGTAACAAACTGGAAATATAATAATAATACTATATGTATTTACGTACGTGTGTAATATGTATATATTTATTCTCTTATTGAACATTTCGTATTCTGGGAATAAACTTTTTGTTTGCTTTTAATATGTAAAAAGCGTGGTCCCCTTGAAAAGTTTGCAGGCCACATCCCTAAATGACTATGTATTGGTTTCTGCAAATGTATTGTGTTGCATATTGCATTAGTAATTTAGCAATAAGATTATTTGTATATTTTTTCTTGCTTATATATATCAACTCTATCAAAACACACTGCGAAATGTAGTAACCGTATTCATTATACATGTTCTTTGTTCAATTTTAAATTTACTGCGTTGTTAATGTATACACTCGGTATTTAATGTTCATTTGTAAAATATCTAGTGGCCTTTGTCCTAATTAAGTAAACTTTGGTGGATTTTTGTCCTACCTTCAGATAATTAGAGTGGGCTTTTGTCCTACTATTAATAGAATACACTCCATATAGTATATATTGATATTCTGAATGTTTACTTAATTTCAGAAAAGTCTGCTAAAATATGCTTTTTATTTTATTTTATTTTATTTTATTTTATTTACGAATTTGTCATTGGGTTCTCGTATCTCCATTTGAAAGAAACGAATTTCTTAACCAATTATATAATTAATTCTTAGAATACATGTATAACTTCAGAACAGGTAATAATAATAATAATAATATCAGTAGTACAAATATGGCTCTTACCGTTGGAATTAGCTACGTTCGTAACATTATTGTCAACTACCTATTGCATCGTCGCAAATTCGTGTGGTGGTGGCGAATTTCAGAACTAAGGGAAGTGAATGAAAAAGGCACAAGACCTACAAATCATTTCGTGGCACAAGTCTTAAATGGCATAAGACCTAAACGGCACAACACCTAAAACTTAGGTCTAGTGCCTATATATTTAGGTTTTATGCCGTTTTGGTCTTGTACCGTTTAGGACTTGTGAATGTTACCCCTTCAATAATATCGCTATACAAATGGAAAGCATACATAGTTTCCCAAAGGAATAGAGAGAGTTTTTAACTAAAACTCATTTTTGCTTGAAAATGTTATATTCTTAAAATAGGTAGAAATGTTATATTCATATTAGTCAATGGTCCCGAATCAGCATGGACAATATTATGCCTTTTTCTACCGCGTCTTTTGTACTGAATTCTTACGAATGAATGATTTATATTCTTCAAAAATCAATTTCTCTTCTCCTCGGCTCCTTGTTAGTTTCAGTTTCATTTTCATTTATACAGGGTGTTTCAAAAGTCTCCCTGACATAGGGTAACTCTTTTTTCACCGGAGTTACAACAAAATGTAAGAGGTAAAATTATCTCCAAATATTATGTTTTCAATCTAAAGTGAAGGATTTTTCTTTTTTAATCGGACGAGAAGTTTCGGCTGTACCCTTTTTTCGCCAATGTTAAATGAAAATGCAACGTTGCCATTTACCTGGACCCACAACAGATTG
The DNA here is from genome assembly GCF_964235325.1 of Thermobia domestica. Taxonomy (NCBI): domain Eukaryota; kingdom Metazoa; phylum Arthropoda; class Insecta; order Zygentoma; family Lepismatidae; genus Thermobia; species Thermobia domestica. The sequence continues at coordinate 124,413,767 of NC_137467.1, forward strand.
TATGAATACAGTTTCTGCTATTGTTTGCAACATTCATTTCAAGGACACGCGAGATCAATCACCTCGTGTAATAGCTTTCAGCAGTTTTCAGAAGTCTTGAGTTAAATAATACTTCAGTGCCCGATGATATGGAGTATTTAGATATATTTATACATCTAACATTATTGGGGCAGCAATAGCTCAGTTGTAGGGTATTCAAGGGTATTCACCTCTCGTGTGAACTTAATACCACTGCTTGTGGGAAATGTACGAATAAGTTAGTCATAAGAAATCGGAAACTGTTCATGGAAGTCCACTTGTTTGACTGTGTTTATCTTCCGTACTCTTATATAAAAGAGTAAAGATGAGTGACTTTGTAGTGGATGTAGATAAGTGAATGTAGTTGCTGTCTTTAACGCTAACGTGTCGATAGCCAACCCTGTTTCAAACATTAACTTCATTCACTTATGTTGTGAGTCCAGGTAAATGGCAATGTTGCATTTTCATTTAACATTGAACGCATAAAAAGTGCACATCCAAAACTTCTCGTCAGATTAAAAAAAATCCTTCACTTTAGATTGAAAACATCATATTATTGGAGATGATTTTTCCTCTTACACTTTGATTTTTCCTCTTACATGTTGTTTCCTCTTACAACTCTGATAATAACAAAGTTACTCTATGTCAGGGGACTTTTGAGACATCCTGTATATAACTCATTGAAGAGCACCTGTATATATAAATACCGTCATTTATATATAGAAATTCATAGTATTTCCTAACAAAGGTAAATATATTACGTCATGCATAGGTGAGTATTACATTACATTATGGCAGGATATTTACGCAGTTCTCCTTTTGTTGAATATAATTTTATTTCCTGTTTTGATTACTCAGATTATATGAATACAGTTTCTACTATTGTTTGCAACATTCATTTCAAGGACACGCGAGATCAATCACCTCGTGTAATAGCTTTCAGCAGTTTTCAGAAGTCTTGAGTTAAATAATACTTCAGTGCCCGATGATATGGAGTATTTAGATATATTTATACATCTAACATTATTGGGGCAGCAATAGCTCAGTTGTAGGGTATTCACCTCTCGTGTGAACTTAATACCACTGCTTGTGGGAAATGTACGAATAAGTTAGTCATAAGAAATCGGAAACTGTTCATGGAAGTCCACTTGTTTGACTGTGTTTATTTTCCGTACTCTTATATAAAAGAGTAAAGATGAGTGACTTTTTGGGCATAATACTACAAGTAGAGTCGTTAAATTTTAATTAAAAAATAATAATTTTCTTACGAAAGAAGGACATAAGAAATAATTTTTAGAACTTTGTATCGTAAAAAGGATGGGGTAAGATTTTTTTAAAAGGGTAGTGTATCTTCCAAATCTCTGAAGCTAGTAAAGTGAAACTTGGCATCTAAATTTTCACTGGAAGAGAAAACTGAAAATTCAACACAGAAAAGGAAAAAAACAAAGAGGGCACTTTCTTTAATGTTCGAATTCTCCATTACTTATTCAGAAAATATTTATAAAATAAGGAAGGATTTGCTTTAGCTGGATGCGTGAAACTCGGTATTTGAACTTTTAACTAAAAGTAATAAAATACGTGTATATGTTTCAGTGTCTTGAATATTACACTTCTAAGGGGGAAGGATGATCAATTTGTATAATATTAACATTTCCCATTGCCTGTGAGATTTGGGCAGAAAACTCTTTCCCTTTAAGTTTCGGTTCATCCAGTTAATGAGAGTACAAAGTGGATGATTAATTTGATTCTTTTCACTAATTTAACATGTTGACTTACTTTGTTTAAAAGTGTTTTCTTTCACAGTCTGTTATAAATATTTTTAATTTGTTGTAATTATTAAACACGTTTAATAAACATAAAACAAACTAACCCTCATTTGGGGGGCCAGGAGTTTGTTTTGGGTATTAAGTCATCATTTGCCGCCCGTGATATAACCTTTGATTTTAACTTCACGTGCTATCAAGACTCAAGTCTAAAAAAATGCAGCATATATGAAATATACTACTACTACTACTACTACTACTACTACTACTACTAGTACTAATACTACTACTACTAACAATAATAATAATAATAATAGTAATAATAATAGTTAATTATAACACTAACAGGTATGTTAGTAATACTAAAACTACTATTAATAATGGTAACGAGTAAGGAGTAGTTAATTACAAGTGTGACAACTATATGATGCAGAATGACTTGAATACAATAAACATATGTGTAAAAATAATTTACTTCAAATCAGCACCAAGAAAGCAAAATGTTTGACGTATATAACTAAAACACAATATTATGTTACTAATACGAGATCAATGGTGAAAATAGAAAAAAAAAATAGACATGAAAGATCAGAGAATCACATTTGACAGGCAGTTAAAAGTTTGTCATCATACAAATGCTATCATGCAAAGAGCAAGAAAAGAAAATAGGCTTTATTTATTTTTTTTTTATTTTAGAACGATAGAATATGTATTTATACAAATTACTTGTAAGAACTAAGATAGAAACTGGTTCTGTAATGTGAAACAGTGTATCTGAAACTTTGACTAACAGATTGACAATATTCTTGGTACGGACTAGATGGTAACACCACTAGAGATTTTTAGCGCCACAAGTAGATACCAGGTACTTCCAGTCTACTGCCGTTTAAGACTTCTACCGTTTAGGACTTGTACCGCGAAATGATTTTATGTCTTGTGCCGTTTAGGTCTTATGCTGTTTAGAAATTCTGCCTAGAAATGAGTTTTAGGTCTTATGTCGTTTAGGACTTGTGTCGTTTAGGACATGTGCCGCGTTCCCTCTTGATTATATTATTATGATTTCCTAGTCTTGTTTACTATTACTTATTGAAAATAATATTAAGTTACATAAATATAATTTTTTGGTTTTAGACATGTTTAAATATAGGTAACTTTCATTACATATGTTTAAAACACAACTGTATATGATTAAATATTTATGTAAATACATAATTAAGATTTTCAATTTTCTTTCCTCAAATCTGTTTTTTTTTTTCAAATTCGAAACGAATTTCCTAACTCCTAACTATATATAAAACTACACGAACTTAAATGAAATATCAGGTACTTCCGGTTGACGTGGAAAGTTGAAATTTGTCATGATTGTGCCCTTCCGGGACTAACCCACAGAAAAATGCAAAAAGTGAATATTTAAAAAAAGATATGGGTTCTAAAGCGGCGATGAAGAAATTCCCCGTTTTATTTAAATGGATCTTTTTTCACCTATATTTTCATATTTTAGGTACTTGGAATCGGAAGAAAAACATGAAATTCGGTAGAGGAAAGGGGGGCAAGAGTACGTAAATTTCAATTAAACTTATATATTTTGGTAAAAATAGCTACATCGGAAAACTTTTACATTTATCACAAAACTTGAACTTTGCTTTAAGAAATGTGAACTCAACTTTTGTATACCTCTATGTTTGGAGGAACTAGAACTCGTAAAATGAAAGTATTCAAATTCGTACTCTTGCCCCTGTATGTGGGGCAAGAGTTACGAAATCAAAGGGGCAAAAATACGCACCCAAATGAGCATTAACAATTGTGCCCACTCCTTGAACATTAACAACTGAGCTGCTTGTAGTGAGGATCCAGCGTTAGTAGCTGAAGGTTTGCTACAGATGAATGTGCCCACTCCTGCATATAATGTGCATTGTTCATGCCACCATTCATTGCGTATTGTTCACGGATCCAATCTTCTGTTGGAGGATCGCTGTAGATGATATGCACAATTGACACTCGTACACTAGTTTCTCACTGACCTGAGGAGTTGCCTTTGGTTGTAGTTTTCTTTAGGGCAAGTTGTCGTTTTCTTTGGTGCAAGTTGTCGTTTGCCTTGGCGTTTGAAGAGTGACGTTTCAGAAGTAAAGGAGAGAATGACAGTTCTGTTTGAAAGGAGAGAATGACAGAATCTCAGATTGACCTCAAGAAGATCGAGATTTACTGGTTGATGCTTTGGTGGCAGACAGAGAAGGACTGACAATCACCAGAAGAGTGTATGATGTGACTCCTGTTTAATTCCAGTGAAGATCCAGCTTTACTGGTTGAAGGTTTGGACAGAAACAAACGACCAACCAGCAGATGAGCGTTTGAAGAAGAGAGTCTACATGAGCTCTTGTTTGCTTCTAGTGAGGATCCATCATTACTGGTTGAAGATTTGATAACAGATGAGAAAAAATGAGCAACCGGCAGAAGAATGTTTGAAATGGACACTCCGCATGAGCTCCTGCATGCTTGTAGTGAGGATCCAGCGTTAGTAGCTGAAGGTTTGGTAACAGATGGAGAACAAGCAACTGGCAGAGGAGTGTTTGATGTGGACGCACCCCATGGGTTTCAGTGTACTTCCAGTGAATCTTCTGATGAAAGATTTTGGACTCTATTCGGGTCTTCTGCTTGATTCGTTGCTTCAGGAATGCTTTCATCTTTAGAGCTGGCTTCTACATTTAGGTCTTCGACATCAACAGTAGAAGGAAGAAAATCTTCAGTGAACGCATCTGGGTTCAGTGAGACAATTCCACATTCTTGAAAGCCAGACACTGCATCACTGCATCACTGCATTACTAATGGTTGCAGCTTTGTAATAAGCCTCAGCGAACAAAATCGCAACTTGTAATTGTGTAATAGGGCGGAATGGATGATTCCTCATCCATTTATCACACACTGTTGAATACCAGGATTTCAGTGGCCAAAAAGGGAGCAATCTAAAGATTGCAACTTAGGCTGGTATGGAGTGATAAACTTAACATCACAATCCCATTTTCCCTGCAGAAATAAATCGCCTCGATTGAAATGTGAGAGGACTGATTGCCAAGAAGTAACAATACTTTTTTCGTGACTGGATTCGATCAGACATGTTGGTGTAAATAATGCTGTCATTCTCCGAAAAGTTGTGAGTTGATGAAACCAGAATCAGATATTCTCACAGAACTCGGCGGCGCTCCATCGAGTAACTCCTTTTTCATTCGTTCTCTGTGAAATATCAACGCAGGTGGAATAAAGGAACCAGATGCATTCACGCAGCAAACAGTTGTGGTAGTAACTCCATGATCTCTACGTATAATTTTATTCACACTGATTTTCTTTTAGTTAACAACACTTTTGAAACTTTATGATGAATCGTGTTTATGTAGATCCTCTATATTGTAAATCTCCTGTGGAGGGAAACAATTTTCTCTTAAAAGATCTTGTAGACTATTAAAACGGCGTTAAACTTGTAGCTTGCTAAAACCACGAGCTCTTCCCAGACCTGCTTTGAAGGCTGTCGCAAAGCAATAGTTGGATTCTACGACGGAAAGACTCTGTTCAATCTTTTCCTGTCATTCGATTCACATGGCTAAAGGGGTAGGGTAACTGGTTAAGTTCAGCAAAATCGTACACCATTCTTCTTACTGTTAGATTATTAAAGTTGATCAATAGAAGAGTTGCTCCAGTAATGTGATATGTTCCACTAATTCGTTCTCCATTTCTTCGTTAAATACTAACTTCATTGTGTCCGAAGACGCTACAGGTTCTCCCTGAGAAAAACAAATAAGGAATAATCCTTAATTCTCCTCATATCAGTAATGAGAACGCATAGGATACAAAAAAATCAGATAATATTTAGACCATTTATAAAAGTATATTTTCCAACTTCGGCTTATTTCATCAGATTTTTGTTCTAAAGAATGCTTGTCAACTGCGAAGGTAACATTGATGCGAAGCTCCTCTTGTTCTCGCCCACTCCACTCTCTCTCTCTCTCGCTTCTGTAAACTCTTGTTCTGTAAGAAGCCGCCTATCTGTTTTCTTCTGATAATTGCGCACCATGATCTGAAATAAATATATATAGTTTTATTTTACACCGTAAAAGACACCTTCTAAATGGACAAGTTTATAGGATCATCTGGTGAGCAATCGTAGGCCTCCTGTCGTATCCATAATTCACCTAAATGTATTAATTTTAGCATTACTGACGAGATCGAGGAATTACGATTGCTCAGAAGATAGTCTTCCGGACTTGCCCAATGTCTCTAATGGCAAGCGTTATGTATTCATTTTACTCACTTCAGGCTAAGTAAAATTTGATGAGTTTGTTTTAGATATTGTTGTGTCAGGAGTGGAATTTAGAATAACAATTTTTCCCTCGTACATAAGAAAGTATTAGGATTTTTTCAGAATTCTTAACGTTATAGGTTACATATGGGAACCAGTATTCGTAACACTTGCTGTCACTGTCTATTACCACAGAATCTACATTCTTTTTTGATTGCAAGACGTAAATTAAATTGGATTTTTTTCTTAAAAACGAAGGGGCAAGAGTACACACTCGTATCATTGCCCCGTCGGTATCTGCGTATCCTTACCCCCTAATTAAACAATGGACTTTCCCCTGATGTTGCATAGCCAACTGTTGGAAGAAAGCCAATTTACTCCATCCTGTCAAACAATGGATTTGTTAGAAACTAACGCTTAACAGTACTTTGAAATCGTTAAAAAATGTGTAAGTTATTCCTTAAGTACTTATGTCCCAATATTATATCAAACTATTAGAAAAACAGAAATACTTACCTAGATAGCTAGTAGTTTTCCGCAGCACACTAAAATTTGTTTATGTTCTAGACGCCATTAACATTAAACCCCACGTGACGCATTATTGCGATGCGCGAATATATTCCCCCTCTTTTTAGGGGATCGTATTCTTGCCCCCCGTGTACTCTTGCCCGCCTGTACTCTATGCGTATATGGCTTCGTTAGTATTAAATAAGTAAATCGTTAAAAATAAAAATTTCCAACTGTAGAGTAGTTTTATGGAGAACTGAAAAATCTCTCCCATGTTTTTTGTATCGAACATCATCAACACCGAAAGTGTTTAGGCACTTCCGGCAGAATTAGAATGTTGATATTTCGCACGATTGTAACCTTCCGGGACTAACTCACAGGAAACTTGCCAAAAGTGAATATTTTAAGTTTTTAAGGGGTCTAAAGGGGGGATAAAGAAATTCCCATGTTATTTAAATGGGCGTTTTCTTGGGACAAAAAATCTTATCATTTAGGTAGTTGAAATAGGAAAAGAAACTTGAAATTTGGTAGAATTGTGTGTTTTTGAGATGCTAGGGCGCAGGCCGAGTAAACGCGGGGTTCTGGGGGCGAAGACCCCAGCTGGGCCAAATTCAGGAAATGTAATTAAACAGCTAATGCACAAAATGCATTCTTGACGCGAAAGGCTGATACAGAAGAGACGCGAGGCCGCAGGCCTAGCAAATGCGGGGCTCTGGGGGCGAACTTAAAGGTTTATTTTTTTCTTTTAATGGTGCAATGTCAGATTATTTCATATTTCAAATTCATTTGTTAAACTATAAATTACAGTACGACCTGTGTTAGCGTATAGTAGGGTTGCTTTGGTTCAAACTTTTAAAGAATTGCAGAGGTAAAATGTAAGTAGTTCCGATCGGAAACTGGCTGAAAACAATATAACTAATCTTCAGTTCTATAAAAATAAGCATAATTTTGATATACAGGGAATATGTACTGAGGTATTCTCCTTCGTTTCTGTGCCAGTGTTATTTTCTCAACTAGATTAAATTTGGGACAAGTCATGTTTCCAAGAAAGCGTATATTAACATTTTGAAACGTCTAGTGCCTATATTAGGGCCGTAAAGGACATATTTATTATGTTTGAGCTTGTTTATTTGGAAAAATAAATGCAAAAGAACATAAAATAACTCGCATTGGATAAATTAGCAATTGAATCCAAGAAAGTATAGTGTAGATAAAAATATCAAGAAAAGCCATTCTGTGTTACAACTGAAACGAAGGTAAAAGTAACCAAAGTGCACACAAAGTAGAGTAAGCGAGTAAACAGTCGTCGTACGAAACCAACTTGTTCACATTGAATAGGCGTATTCTTCGGTAGTCTCTTAGTGTGTGTGGATTTATTAGTAAGAAGCCTCGTCTGGCATCTGCTTTAAGACATCTACATATTCCTATCATTTCCAATAATTATTTTCTTTTATAGTGTTGAACAAAATCAACTTTTATAGTCTTTTGGATAAGTCATTCGGAGTCAAGTCATCTTAATATTTTACGACCGCACAATTTTCACATAGTCTTTGTAGAATTGCCTGCAATTACAGGAGAAATAATGTCTTCGTTAGAGTCAATGTCCATGTTCGCATGGGGGCCGACGGAACTGTCGTCAAACTTAGCGTAATGAACCGATGAGGATGATAACAAACTTTCATTGTCACTTAGTTCCGTTGCAAGCATTTTATTTTTCTTCCAACTTTTCCTCAGAAGAAGCTCGTCACGCAGTAGTTGTGTGCTGTAGATCCCGCCACTTGCATTTATAATGGCTGAAGAGGGGACTGTAGGCCTCACCATAATAAAACTATCGGAATATTTTATTTGTCTTAATAATCATAAAATATTTAGTTAATAATAAACTAAACTCAATTCAAAATGCAATATTTTTCTATTTGTTTTCAGATGGTCCCTAAAAGCATTGTGTGCTCAGCAGAATCTAATTGTCACTGTTGGCTTCGCTTGTGGTAGATTCGACCGGAATTACATCAGTCTGCTTTGCGCTGTTACGATGTAAAAATAACCACGTCACTCTCTATGTGCACCAAAGAAGAACAGCGTTCTGTTATCCTTTTTTGTAGTCGGATGGTGTACCCAGAGCGGAAATTCATAGAAGACTTTCAGCACAATGTTGTCACAGCGAAGTGTTTACCAGATTATTGAACAGTTCAAAAGTGGTGGAACGACCGCGAAAGATGAAGAAAGAGCAGGACGTCCAGCTACAGCAACAACTGATGACATTTTTGAACGAGTTCGTGCCTTGATTCTGAATAATAGAGTGACTGTTGATGAAGTGGCATTCCTTATGCAGATTATCATGATTCTGCATATGACATCATGCATAACAGGTTCAACTTTCACAAAGTCTGTGCAAGATGATTTCCGAAAAAAAAGAAAAAAATCAGGAAGAGCACAAGCGAAACCATGAGAGAACCTGTGAGCACTTACTGGATGGGCATGCTAACGAAGGTGAAGTGTTTTTCAAGCGAATCATTACGGGAGATGGAACATAGATTTATCACTTTTAACCAGTCCAGAGCATGAAATGGAGGCTCCCGGATCTTCCATCAAGAAGAAATTCAAATCAACCTTCTGCAGGGAAAGTGATGCTCTGTGTTTTGGGACTCACAAGGGTCAATCCTTGAAGACTACCTGGAAAAGTTATCAACAATAAGCAGTAAAAGGTACAATGATATGCTGGTAAGCAAGTTAAAGCCTGAAATGCATAATAAACGCAGAGGTTGAATGTCGGAAGGGGTTCCTGTGTTACATGACAATTGGCGTACACATAACACCACCCACATCGCTCAATCTCTTCAGATATTGTGTTTCGAGGGGTTTGAACATCTTCTATACATTCCCGACCTCACCCCGCTGGATTACCATCTGTTAGTTCCACTTTAGGATGCTTTCGGAGGGCGTCCATTCAGCTCCGTTCAACAGGTGAAGGACCCCAGGTTGATCTATACTTTTTGTGTTAGCTTGATGTCAGGAATCCCCTCCCAAATGTTGCCGACGTTGTTTTGAAACTCTCTCTCTCTCTCGTTATATATATGATCTATCAAAAAGTCATCGGTCACCGCACAACATTCGGAATGAAGCAAATCATGATGTACCTAATATCGGGTAGGGCCTCCTTTGGCCTGGGTACAGCACGTATCTTCCGCGGAAGGCTTTCCACAAGTTGCTGATAGGTATCAGATGGGATGGCAGCCCACTCCTATACAGCTTTTCCAAGTGCGGCACGTAAATTTGCACGAGTTGGTCTAGACCTTAAACGCGGCTCCAATTCATCCCACAGATGTTCCACGGGGTTCAAATTAGGGATGGCCACAAAGTTCCGGTTCCGGCGGAATCGGTTCCAGACTTGGATTCGAAAACCCGGTTCCAGAACCAGATTTTGGGAACCGGTTCCAGACCTGGATCCGAAAAACCGGATCTTCTAGAACCGGATCCGTTCAGATCCGAAAACCGGTTCTATCAGGAACCGGTTCTGGCCATCCCTTGGGTTCAAATTAGGCGATTGAGCAGGCCATTGTAGTCGTTGCTGATTGTTGTCGTCATACTACGACATAAAATTGGCAGCTTTAGGCAAGGGGCATTATCATCTTGATGGTAACGTGGTACATTCCAAAGAATTTCTACAATGTGGGAAGCACTGAATTGTCCAAAATGTCAAGATAATTTGCACTCATCGTGTTATATTGATGCATGATCACTGATAATGCCTTCTTCACCGAAACAAATGACTGATGTCGTGCAGGTTGCTCTTGATTCCTTACGGCGATGTACTAGCAGACTGACCGGTGGCATTTTGGTAGATAAGATATTTTATATATATATATATATATATATATATATATATATATATATATATATATATATATATATATATATATATATATATATATATGTCTTTTAAATTTTATATTAAGTTAGCACATGCTATGTAAATGAAGAGTACTCTGAGACTTAGTTGGCCAGAGTAAAACAATTTTAATGAAATGTTAGATTAGTTATAAGTAGGGCAACCCAAAAGCATAAAACAACATTAAAAGCATAATAGCAGTTTAGACATATGGTTGGTACCTTGAACATGGTTGTGGTTGTCTAAGGGTCCAGAATAAACTAATTTTAAAAGCATAATAAAACATAATTTTAGAAAATAAAGCATAATTTAAAGTATATAGCATAATTATTGGAAAATTCTATTGAAGTGCAAGTTTAGCATACTGCATTAATATTTTTTAGAGCCAATATTTACAGTGCAAAATCTTTGAGAACATAACAATGCAACACTATAACCCTTTATGGACGGAATTATTTTCCTGTTGAAGAAAAAAAATTGTTTTCGGTATCAAGCTGTGATCCACACTGAAGACGCCAGGCTTCGCTACTTGTCAAATATAATCCTCGAAACGTAACGGATATGAAACGTTCGTCGTTTCGAATAAAAAAAAATGCTCGGGCTTGCAATACAACAATGTATTGAAACGTTACAAATTTGTTTTCGTCGTCCATATCGGGATAAGCTTATTTTTATTTCTGTAAACTTTTCGATGTAATACTTTGAAGTGGAGAAAAGAAAAAAAGGGAAAAAAAGAAAACTTTTCGCCAACAATGAATAGTACACAAGAACTCTACACTATATTGTTATGTGTACCTTTGTACTTGAGCACTTTCTGCACTTTTGGTGGCATCTTTTACTTTTCCTTCCTGTATACAGGCACTTCTAAAGGAGCACACAAGTGATAGAAAAAACTGATTCGAGTACAGCATATCTCTTTAGCAGAGCATTAAGTAGAAAGTTCATTAAATATGAAAAAAATTGCTTGCATAAAATATTAATAAATAGATCAAGATATTTAGAATATATAATGTATAGTAAATATTTTACGCTATACACGATTAATGTAAAACAGTGATTGAAATTAACAATAGAGCATAATAAGGCATAATTAAACAAAAAATAAAGCATAATGTGGGTTGCTTTAGTTATAAGTGTTTGGCATTTTTAAAGATAGGTGAAGGTATTTTTGATAGGATAGGAGTATAGGATTTGAGTTTAGCATCTCGTTCAGCAGCAAGGCTATATATATAAATACCGTAACATAGGATCCGAACCACCTGTGCTCCCGCCGCGAAACGAATTCGGGTCTCCCACTCCAAAGGCACATATGCTAGCCACATAGCCACAAAGGAGATCCAAGGTGTTTTAGAGTGTATTCTCTACATTAGAAAATAATACAGTGAAACCTTTGAATAAAGGACAAGGACGGGACATGAATATTTGTCTGTGAATGAGAGGTGTCCGTTAGAGAGAGCTTATACAAATTACAATTACTCATACGATTAGCTCATGTGGTAATTTTATGCATTATACAATACATTAGTTATAGGCCTAAATAAAAATATAGGCTAATATTAAAACACTGTAGGGGGCAGGATGGCTCAGTGGTAGAGCGCTTACCTCTAGTGCGTTGATTCGATCCCCGACCAACAAAGTTTGTGATGGACAACGCCGTGCACGTGGGTTTTCTCGGAGTACACTAGTTTCCTCCCTCTTTCTCATTCCACCAATTCTTCCATAATCATTCACTCACTTTAATCATAATTTCCGTTAGCCTAACACGCATAATAGTGGGACGTTAGGCTCAAAGATTTCACTTCGTTTTCACTTCAAAATACTGCAATCAAGAGTTTGTATTACTGCGGGAATGAGAAATCTAATTCTGTAAAGAAATAAAAATATTCCTGGGAGATGGTTTACATGAATCTGTATTGCAAAATTCATGTATGATAAGTTTCTTCTGAAGTACAAGTTCTAGGTATGCTATACCTCTATAAGAGTACTTAATTCGCTTGCTGACTGTGTTAGAAGTAAACGTAACTCAGTAAGAACATGCAACATTATTATTAAATACTGAAAATGTAGACCGAACTAATTAATCATGGTGGTTTATGAATTTCTTGAAGAAAAAAATCACTAGTGTCTGATTGAAATTTGTTTCTAATTGCTGAATCAATTAAAGCAATCAATTGAAGATTTAATTTTAGATTGAAAAATATATTTTTTATATTAACCCTTTGACGTGAGGTCCTACGGACACCGAACACCTCTTTTTTTCCTTTTCCCCCTAGCAGACGATTGACTTTCCCTCCTAGTACCTTTCTCGCCCTCAGCAGCGTGACCACCGCTAGTACTTTCGTACTAGATCTAGTACCTTTTATAATATTTTAGTGTTTGAGTACTTTCACCAAAAAATCTAGTACTTTTCTCATTCTCTTCTTTTCTCATAAATACATTGGGGGACAAAAAGGAATCTTATGAAAATTTCGCAATGTTCGAAAATTTCACTGTTCCTGGTAATTTTTTCTACGTTTTTTTTTTTTCAACAGTGGTATTTATAAAAGCGGAAGTGGGACATAAGTGCCTCCTCCAACTAATAAAAAAATGACCACAGCAAACAATATTACATATTGGTGACCCATTTAAACAGTAGGCTATTAAGAAATTAAAACTCGATTTTCTCAATAAGCCCATTTTATGATATACCGTCATTTCCCATAACTATGGTCCAGATTTTGCATATATTTGGCCATATCTTTTCTAATATTTGCCGCAGAAGTGCATAATTTTGGCTTTGGGTAGTCTATACCTTCTGCTAATAAAATAATTTACTGGCGTTAAACTAAACACTCTACGTTCACATTTATGAAAGAAAATATGGTGGTACATAGTTATGTTCTGAGTTGCCCAACAATGGTCCATGAATAGATTGTGGTGTGGAAGGCAATGTTGGGAGTCAATTTACATGAAAATGAAAATCTACAGAATAGAAAATTTATTAAAAAGAAAATAAAAGTATTAAAGTGCAAAGTTTTTTTATAAAACGGCACTGTAAATTATCAAATAGTACCATTATAATATCAGTGATATTTTAACATTAACACTACGGTACTACATTAAAGAAAGCACCACTACCATTACAGGTTAAAACTAATTCAATTCAAAGTACTGTGCCATACCTCTGTCAAGTTCTTTCACTTTGAAAAGTCCTCGGGAAGAGGAAATTTGCTGAGGTGGAATAATGTTAATGATTATATCACTTAGTGGATAATATAACCTATCTTCTTGTTGTGGCCATATCCAGTACGAGCCAGCTTTTCCCATACAAGAAACAACTTCCCTTGTCTCCCTTGTTTCCTTTACAATGCCTGCCCATAGCCTACTGTCATAAGACCCAATAACATACACACCCTCTTGCAAGTCAACGCCATTGCAACTGGAGTTTTCATGGCTAAAGATGTTGGTAGAGAAATCGTCTTCGTCTTCATGTAACATAGAAACATTTGTATCTGTATCTGAATCTGAAAGAGTTAAATGTGAGAGTTCTGGCTCGTCATCTTCACTGTCTGAAGATTCAAATTCTTTTGAAACTCGTCTGCGCTTCACTTTCATCTTACTGTTAGAAAGCTTCCGTTTTGGTGCTTGAGATCCACTTGTGGAAGGCTGTTCTGCTGCAACATTTCCCAAACCTTGAAACTCATCTATTGAAATGCTAATACCAGGTTCAACATGTAGTTGTCTCTTCCGGGTAGTACCGGTAAATTTTTTGAACGCTAACGCATTGGTATCATCATTATTAGCACTGGTACTGGTGTCGTTTCCATAACGCATTTTCTCTAAATGTTGTAAAAAAAACGGTTGATACAAGAGAGAAAGTTTTATTCCTTTCAGGATCAGATGATGGCAATCTATCTAACACTTCGTTCCTGTTCAGTGGATATATTCCAGTTTTGCGAAACCCAGACTGTAGGTTAACTGCTCCTCGATCATGAAGCGTTTCCATCAACTTACGAAAGAGGTTCGGAAAAATAGCTTTCGGAAGGGTTCCTTGTTTCTGTCCCTCACCAGTAAAATAAGCAATCAATTGCTTCTTGGCATTTAATAATTTAGTAATTTTCAATAAAACTGATAGACCGGAACCCAGGGCCCCAGCCTGGATCCGCCACTGCTTATAGTCAATGAAATAGACCTAGGGTTGAACTAAGAAATAAAGGTGCAAACCAAATGGGATACATCTATGGTCCATATTGTAATAACACGCTACCACATTTCACAGACTAGAATTCCCAACTATGGTCCACGAAAATTGTGGTACATTGTTGGGATTCAAGTTGAAGACTTTTGTTTACTAGCCTACTACACAGAAACAATAAAATTTCCTTCAGTAGTTTATATCTAGTTTTACTGTAGACATAAGACAGTTCTTAAAATAATAACTTTCATGAGTATCCTACTTAACAGTTTTATCCACCGAAGCTTACTTTCCACACTTTTGTGTACGAGGTAGTTATTGTTATTTTCATCACATCATGTCTCCCGCGCAAATAAAACCCGCGCGTTCAAACCAACTATGTTGCCCTATTGCACCATCTATTGGATATTCTTTCCGATGCCTAGCTTAACTCCCGGCAGGAAACCGTAGTAGCTATTGCTAATGACGTCATGAGAGTTGTCTTGGACCATAGTTGGATGCCTGGACTATATTTATGGGAAATGACGGTATCTTGTTTAATCCCGACAGTCTCTATATTTGTCACACTTGTATTACTTCAGTGGTTTTACAGTGAGTTCTAATGCGACAATTAAGCAGGGATTCCGCCAGGAGTAAAGTCAAAATTGGGGGTGTAAAGTCAAAATTGGGAAGGTGTAAGTGGTTTGCATGGTTTGTATCGAATTTTGACTGTAAAAAAAATAAAGTAGGTGCCTCTTTCAAGAATGTGAGTCACTCCCCCACCCAGAGGGGAGGGGGAGCTGCCGGAAACCTAATAAGATATTAATATCGTAAAATGTCATAAATAGGGTGAAACGGAAGCAGATAAAATTTTATTACTTCTTCCCCAGATCTAGTACCTTTTTCTGCATAGGTTAGTACGAAATATTTTTGCTGGATGGTCACACTGGCCCTCAGTTTGATATAAGTAGCTGTGAAGTCCGGATGCGTAAGTATCACTGTTACGTTTCCATACAGTTAGTGGAGTCCGAGGGCAACACGTCACTCATTGTGTTTGTCACTAATTGTGTCACTAATTTTGTTCAATTTGATTTGATTTGATTTTGAAGTTTAACGTCCTTTCAGCAGCAAGACGATAGGAGACGGAACCTACTGATTAACATGGAATCCGAACCACATGAGCTCCCGCCGGGAATCGAATCCGGATTTCTCACACCAAGGCGCGTATGGTAAAAACTTAGCCACGAAGGAGCTCACTATTTTGTTCGAGGGCAGTGGTCATATTTTATATATTTTGAAAACTTTTTATTCACTTTTCTCTCGTACAATATGATCGACAAACCTGGTCCATCTACTGTGAATGTGTACGATTCTGAATTTACAGAAAAAGTTAATTGCATGTTACATAATGTTTCAGAGAGTGAAAGTGATGCAGTGAGAACTAATTGAGTAGAGTTGATTTTAGTTTAGCGTCCCGTTCAGCAGCGAGGCTATATGAGACGTGGACCTACTTATTAACGTGGAATCCGAACCACATGAGCTCCCGCCGGGAATCGAACCCGGGTCTCCCACGCCAAAGGCGCGTACGCTAACCGCTTAGCCAAGAGGGTGCTTCGCATTGAGAACTAAGGTAGAACAGACCTTTACAAATTTGGTGAAAGTAATATATACTTCAAAAATCTGACAAATCTGTAAATGTCTTGCCTTCCATTGATAATAATTTTAAGGAGTTCGTTTACTATAATTTGCATATCAGTATCAGTGTAGTCATCTTTAAAGTTATCTTTATTTACGTTATAAAACTTATACCAGATTGGTTTGAGCATGTTATATACATGCACAATGCTATAATTCTTTATTATATCTATGGTGCGTTATGTCCTGTAGCTCTAATATGTAGTTAAAACAAGTTATTCTTTCAAAAGTATTTGTGCTTCTTTTTTATATTTAATAATTAATAAAGGGTCCCACGGTCCTCACGTCACTAACTATGCACTAAAAATTCACTACACCAGTTGAAGGTTAAATAAATGTGAGTTTAAAATGATTCCTCTCTTTGTGAAGAGGTTACTAAAACGTTTTGAGTAAAAGCAGATTGTTCGTGTCCGTATCTGATAGTAAAAGGGAGGGTTCTTTCACATAACAATACATATATTTTGGCCAAAAGAAAAATGTTTGCCTGTATAATGGACGGGTGCCCTGTTGAGAGATATCCATTAACGGATGCTTCACTGAATTGTAATGGGTCGTAAAAAGAATGAGTAGGCTCTACGGTATAAGTAGGATTTAGAAGTCTACTCTGATCATTTCCATATTGGTATTTGAATATTGTTTACAAATGGTACTAACTGCAAGTTATAAGTATAGATTCGATTTTGAAGTCAGCGACAAAATTGTCTCAAAAAATATAAGGTTTGAATATTCTTTTGCACCTTACAGAACATTGCATATAAACAAATAAGGAAGCGGATCAGAGGTAGATTAGTTTCATAAAAATGAGCTGGTACAGATATTGAGAAGGCGTCATACGAATTGGTCAGGAAGGGAAGTGTATCGACAAAAAAAAAAAAAAAAAAAAAAAAAAAAAACACTTTCTTTAGATTACACAGTCCATGAAACCATCTACCACATACACTAAAACCAACAGACAAAACCACAATTTAAGACCCTGAACACTAACTTTGGAAGATACCAATGTGTTGTTTCAGTTTGATGTTTGATTGCAAATGACCGTGGTGACCTGGCAATAAAGCTGTAACTTCAGGTTAGAAACCTCATACCCACCTTGAAAACTTGATCAACGAAAATTCACAAAATCTCTAATTTTTTGTGTATTATTCCACTAAAAAATGTAAATCTTTCAGGGATTTTTAGTTATATTTTTCGGGCCACCCTTGGAACCAATACTTTGAAAATTGATTATTTGTGTTGTAACCTTTCTTTTCAACACTGAGGATATGTGAGATAGAGCCTAGTGCTTGAAGGATGCAAAACAGTACTTTAAGCAATATCCCACGAGGAGATTAAGCAGAATTTGTGTGACGAAGTGAGAGCGTATTTTCCTATAGAAATACTTTCCGAGGCGAAACATCACTTTCATAACACATTTTGAAGAAGAGAGAGCCTAAACTATTATTTGTAGGCGAAGTTTACTCGGAAACTTTGAGGTTTTATGCTCCATCTGAAATCAAACCCAGGATGACGTACAAATAATGCACGCAGTTTTGCTACTTAGCCACGAAGGCCCTGGAACGTTATCCGTTAACAATAATTATTGATATTTGATAAAGAGTAAGATAAGTGCTTCTGACTTTCTCGGTTGTAAGCAGAAACAAGCCATCAGTACGTTAGATACTTATATGAAAATATTTTTGTCATTAATCTAAAAGAAGAAAAGTAGTTTCATGAGATTATTATAAAGCAAATTGTTGTATTTTATAATGTGCAGATTCATAATGAGTCTATTGGGTCTAACGGCAGCCTAATTGTTTTAACTGGCGAAATGGGTCATACCAGCCAAACGAACCAAATGAACCAAACAGGTCGAACGGTCCTTATTTGAACTTGCATAGATTGTAACTCGGTAGAAATGGATGCATCAGGTAACAAGCGGGCGAGCGGGTACCAATTTACTCGAAAATTGCGAGAATTATAGTTGGAATGACTTTTCTAATTTGTATTCTTTGAAATTAAATTAAGTTTAACATCCTATGATATGCACTTTAGGCTAAAGAAGACAGATGATTAATGAAAGTGGATGATTGAGAAATTAAACTTCTGTGCTCTCTGGGAATTGAACCCGTGACTATGTGTACCGAAGGCACACTTGGTAGCCATTAGACCAGCAAGAGTGGTCACACCAAGTCATTGTTCAAAACTAACTGGATAGTAATCAAACTGACGTTCAGTACTTGCCTCCACGTTAGGCGGACGTACTTCCTGTATGCGTGAGTTGCCATATAATTGGAATAAAAAGCCTTGTTACCTCGTGGGGATGGGCGAATGAATGAGAATATATAATACATGTTTTATGAACGTGCTAAGGATATCAATTGTATTTATTAATACATATTTTCTTTACTCTTTTCTATTGTAATAAAACGTTCTACATCAAAGAGAAACCTTCATGAAAGCTGAGCCTTGTAAATTGTCACGCTAAGTTTGTCGGGTATATATAAGAAGCAGAGAATAGAAAGGTCAAAGCTTCTAATTTCAAGTTAGAACTTTTGGGCAAGCAACAAATTAAATTAAAGTGGGTATGAAAAGTTATAAACTATGTTTTCTCATTACTTTTATATGCCCATTGTATTCATATACAACGGCACAAGGACAGAATGCAGGCAGACAAGTAAGTATCCAATGTAGAGTATGTAGTATCTTATTTTTAAAAATTAAATTTCAATATCATTTTATTTACAACCTTTTCCTATAAATAGATTTTGATTATATTTCTTTCCGAGGTTGATTTCGACGGAAAATTTGTAACATTTAGGTGTAAACCGAAACAAATAGCACTTATATTTTACAGAATGTATTAGATATAACGTTTAATATTAATTTAGAAACGGATGAAGATAAATAAAGAGAAGTAGTGTAGGATGTACGGTGGTATGTGGCTTACATCCACCTCTATTTTTTGCAAACTATCGTCTAGCCACCTAAAATGTAGGAAGTACAGGTTATACGCTACATTCGATTTATACTATACACACCTCATTGAAAAACAATAACTGCTCTCCATGTACTGTATTTCAAAACAAATAAGCTCAGTAAACAGCTAGTCAGCAGGCTGTTGCCGCAAATTATGACTAAATTATTTCAAAATGTTTGCGTTTTCGGGGTGTGGGAATCGAGTTTTCCAAGAATCGCTTCTATAATGGAAAACTGTGTTCTAAACCTGCAGTGGTTTTTCCTCAAGATGTCACATGCTCCGTCCCTACCTTCTGAAAGCTGACCTCTGGTATTATTATATAAATCCAAGCTGTTTCTAAATGGTTTTCTTGGAAACTCTTAGAAACTTTTTTTCCTAAAGGTTAGTGGAAGATAGAGTTGAGTGGGGAAGGGGGTGAGGAATAGGACCTATATATTCATGTGGTGACATTGACGTTGTTCTGTTTACACATTGCCTTGACCACAGTTTTCACGCCCTCTTTGATCCAAATTCAAAGTGTGTCCATTGGATACAATTTGAGCGAGGCAATATGGGTTGGAACCAGCTCATTTCTAATCGCGGAAGGACGTTCCGAAAAAATGTGGTCTTTACTTTAGTTCAAGAGTTAATGTTTTAGATAAAACATTATGATTCAAACGGATGGAGATAAAATAAAACAAAATATGAAATAGAAAAAGGCCAGAAGATTAATCGAATAAATTGTTCTGCTCGTTACATCATTGGGCCTAAGGGTTCCCTGAAATTTAAAATGGTAAGGCATGCCATCTGATAAATCATTGAAAATTTCACGGAAACGCATCCTTCTTTTCTTTAGAAGAAAGATATATCCTGTTGGGCACCTTTAACTAAATTTTCGAGTTAGCCCCAGAGCTTCATCATAGGAGGCTCTATAAACAAGCAGAATGCTCCAATCGACGCGCCCTTGGAAATGTTCCTACCTCAATTTTTGCTTTATTCTTTTGTCTCGAGCCATATGTCAGTTTATTAAGCATTGGACGATTAATCTGACTGTGAAAGAACTCACAGTAAAATGGTGGGCATTTCGTAAACAGTGCCTCATATCAGTGGCATATTTAGGATCTTATTTCGGGGACTGTGCACAACACGGGGAAGCAGCGAGGCAATGGCCCACCTGAGTTTGAGAATTAAACATATTTTAATCGATTGTCTACTAATATACGAGGAGAAAACGTGAAACTCGTATGTCAATGGAGAATCTTACCTCCCAGGTAAATTTGAAATGACGCTGCAGCAAACACACCTTGAATATTTGTAATTTCATTTCAACTTAACTGATTTCATTTTAGAAAAAAAATGGAAATATTCAGTTTTATCTGTACACGTTTTTACCTGAAGGAAAATGTTGAGATAAGTTGAAGCTGCAATATGCTGTTCGCAGTCTCAATGGCAAGGATTGCAGACTGGTGAATCTTATGTGAAATGATACACACAAAAATTTAGCAGTGAATCCAACTTTTTATTCTATTCATAGAAGAAAAAGGAAGCATCCTCTTGGAATACTTAATTTCCCGGGCTGCTTATGCCCTTCCCCCTCTTGGTTTTCTTCAATTCAAACATTTACCTTTATAACTAAACGATGTAAATATTCCCTTCCTGTAATAATTAAAGTCCCGTTATGTTAATATCCGTGCAAGTTATTGTGGAACCCCAGTTTCGCTAATCAGCTCTTCTTAATTTTGCTGTTACTGGCCAACTTGAATCACAACTAAGAACGGTCGAAAGTATGATAAGAGAAAACCACTTGCGTCTCTGGCATGTAAACTTTGAGGGGGACATCAAAGAAAGTGATTTAAATAGTAGTACCTAACCCAACTTGTTTATTTATCTGTGATTCATTTGTAACCTTTTTGCTTACCTTCACGGACTCTCTTGAGACATATTAAAAACTTTGTTATAATCGTTTCATAGCCTGAATATTATATTCCAAATAAATATAATAATTATTGTTTATATGTTATTCTGTCGTTAGTAAATAAATTAAATTGAATAGAATATTGAACATTTTGCACTTCAAAATATAGGGGGGGACGCGTACCCCTCGTCCCCCCCGCCAGAGGCGCCCATGAGAGAAACGAAAGAAAGTAACAACTAAGAAAAAGAGACAGAGAGTGAAATGGCGGAAAGAAAGAAAAAAAAATAACACAGTTCTTACAAGGAAGGAAATTTGACAAGTACAGTAGTATTTATGAACAAAGAGCACAAAAAATAGAAAGTCAATGAAATTCTTAGTAATGTTAGGGATTATTGTTGTACCTGTAACAGGCCCGTATCCACGGGGGGGGGGCAAGAGGGGGCCGCCCCCCCTAAATTTTTCTTGCCCCCCCCTAAAATTTTCATGGAAGGCTTGCAAAAAAAACTCGATTAATTCCCTGTGTAAACACTAAGAATAAAATGCAATATAAAAGAGATTATTCCAAGAATTTTTCCATTTTAACTATTTGATGAACACTTCTAAACATATTTTAAAGGAGTAAAAGTTAATCAGTCTTCACGAATCTCGATATGAAACGGCACAATACATATTGAAGCAAGTTTTTACGAAAAGAAGGAATATGTTCATAATACTTCATGCCACAGTTGTAATAGCGATCTGCAAGGTAGGAGACGAAGTGTGGAGTGCTTGCTGCAAGCCAAATCATAGAAACAGGAGCAGGAACAAAGCGTTTCTCTCTTGTCGATTGCAGTAACGGCGGTAGGTTGTTGTTATTTTATTGTGTAGTTGTAATACATACATGCGTTGCAAAATCCTCGTCAACAGCAAACCTTAGATTAACTGTGGAACAATTAGTTGTGAATTGAATTAAGAGGTCCGAGTTTCGTTAAAGGCGATTGATTCTAGTAGGGTCCAAATTCTTGTGGTGTGATATGTAAAACAAGAACTGTGGTGGAATATTCACCGAAAAAGTAATGGTTGCAAAGACTTTCATATGTTTGTTCTCCTAGAAGAATAAAGTTAAGCTAAATTACCTTAATTAGATGAGTAACTGAGCAAGTGAACATATTTAACGTTTAAGTTTAAGGATTAAATTTCGGGTTATGGAGCCAGGACTAGTAAGAATTTGCAAGATTTAGAGGAGAAATTAAGTAGCAAAATCTTTTGTATTGTACTTGGAATGGGAGATCCCGTGGAAGTAGCTAGTTTTCATATAAAAACGTTGTAAATTGGAACTATTTCTTAGTCGCGTACGCATAATAATGTTGTAATTCAACATGAAAGAAGCAGTGATGCTTTTACTCGATACTAGATGTGTGTAGCGTTTTACTTACATTGAGAAAAATCCATTCTCCGGACAGTGGTATATTGTACAAATATACGGAAACCTCTTGCTTACTACAAAAATCTGAACGGAGCATACGTTATCCGTATGCTACATAGGCACTACCCTTAGGTGTTACATCATGCCGTCGCAGGATGTTTGATGTCTAACAGTACATACATATATGTTTGTTACCTTCGTCAGCTATATGTTATATACGTCCATTTGTATGTGAGATCCAGACCGCCTATATTGTTTCATACGGAAAGTATGTATAGATGGAACACTTATACAGAAAGTATTATAAAACATGCGTTTTCAGTTATACACTTGCTGTACGTTAAGTCCAAAAACTACAGGAATTACAAATGTAATCTACGATATTACGTATGCCGCATACATTTTTCTCAGTGTAGCTTATAGTATTTTTTAAGCTGTTTTGGTATGTGTTTTCTTGGTATAGTGTGCAGATGGTTCATTTATATAAAACGAGTTTAATTTAAGATTTTAAACAAGAACTTAGTATAATTATTAAAAAAAAATACAACTGTAATTGGAAACAAGGGAATTACTTCAAAGTTACCCTTCCACTTAATTTTCAACAAAAACATAATAAAATCTACAATAATCGATTTCTACTTAAACATTACTCATTTCATGTTCTGTTACGTTACCTCGAGGGTGTGGGTACGGGGGAGAAACTATAATTACATATGGAAATCCATTATTAACCTAAAGGGGAGACTGGCGGGCCGCGCGGAGCACGGTTGTGGGTAGTTAAGGCGGCAGACTACTAAATATTTTTGAAAAACTAATAATTTTTCTTTTGCCCATTTTTCGTAAGTGGAAAGAGGTAATAAAATGTAACTTACTACAATAATAGATAATGTTATTCTACACCCGAAAATACGAATCGGAAGAATTTTCAGTGTTGCCATCCATAGAAATTACAGTGTGACCAGAATTTGAATTACTCAAAAATCTAGGTAAAGGCAGCGTCTAGAAAAATGAACTCAACGGTAATTGATCACTTACCATGCTATCTACCTTTCTTGTTTACTACTTTTTAAATAACATTTCTATTTATTTTATAAAACTTACATAAATTATTACAAAATAAATAAGTTATTACAAAATAAGTAGAAACATTTTTTAAAAAGTAGTAAACAAGAAAGGTAGATAGCATGATAAGTCATAAATTACCGTTGAGTTCATTTTTCTAGTCGCTGCCTTTATCTAGATTTTTGAGTAATTCAAATTCTGGTCACACTGTAATTTCTATGGGTGGCAACACTGAAAATTTTTCCGATTCGTATTTTCGGGTGTAGAATAACATTATCTATTATTGTACTATGTTACATCTTATTACCTCTTTCCACTTACGAAAAACTGGCAAAAGAAAAATTATTAGTTTTTCAAAAATATTTAGTAGTCTACCCCCTACACTGTAAAAAATTTCGCCTTAAATTTACTGACCGATTACCGTCAACTCTCGCTGCCATCCGATTACCCTAAATTTTACGGACCACCATTTTTTCATAAAAACGGCAGACTGTATATTTAGAAGCAAAATAATATTGACCGTGTTTAGAAACATATTTGGTACCGTATATTTTACGGTAATTTACCGTAATATTTAGGGGTCGTTTTTTTTTTTTTAAAAAAAAAAAGCACAGGTGTGTTATTACCGTACAAGATTTACAGTAATAACACACCTGTGCCCTGTTGCTAGATCCAGTAAGAATTCTTGCTGGTCAATATATATTGACCCAATTTTCATCGAATTGCTGGAAACTGTATCAGTACACACACACTGGCTAGCAATAATTTTTGCTGGATGGATGCAACTAGAGTGCACACTGGTCCACTGCTGTTAAAGACTACTTAACTAAAGAAAACAAAAGTGAACGAAAGAAGCGTTGCACCTACGACGTGCATAATATCCATAAGAATAAAAGTTAATTCTTAGTTTGTAATATCGAATCCTTGTTCTGATATCATCTTGAACATACATTACTTTTTCTTTTCAAAATTACTAATTTTGTCATGTATTGAACAAAACACCAGAAAAGGATTCGATATTACATACAAAAAAAAAAAAAAAAATCTTGAATTTTATAGCTGAGTTTTCGCACGTTTTGAAGATGTAGTTGGAACAAACATCCATGCCCTTTTAAGATATTCATAAATCGATATTCTGTTACAGTGTTAAGACTAGCTTTATTGCATGTATTTTCGCTATGAGTACCAGTAGACTAATAGACCTCAAATATTCTAATCAGCGATTCATTCGATTAGTCGCATTATTACGGTTTCAGATAACCAAGCAGGCACTCGACAATATAGCTTAGAATGACCAGAAGTACGACTAAACAAGTGTAAAACCATATGACTTCTCACAACACTGCCTACAGTATCCAGTATTCGCTATCTCAAATTAATAAATACGTGTTTGCATAATTATGTAAGTGACATCAATGCTCAAAAAAAAAAAAAAAAAAAAAGTCACCAAACTTCGAGAGTATTGGACTTTTGCATATTTATTAAACGCTCAAATGTATTAACAAGACACCAGAACAGATTATAGGTACTCAGAACAAAATTAAAGATAAAAACATTTACAGAAATATTTTTCAAATCTAACAATTTATTTGTCCAGAAAAAATAATGACAGCATGGGCGCCCGATGAAAATTTTCTAGGGGACTCAACTCTCTGGTTACTATATACCCTGATATTTTTTATTTGTATTAAGAAATTTAATACGTTTTCACTAGCTAGGGGAGCGACCCCCTGCCCCTCCTTCGGGCACACATGAGTGACAGTATACTTTTGTTTCTGTAACATGAACAATTCCAGTTAATGCAACACAATTTATGTAATGTTGTTACGGTAAACTACGAAGCACTTTTCCTATTTTTTTAAATTTTTTTTAAAGTATTTCAACATTGTGATTCTAATTCTAGCTTCACAAACCACTCGTAGTTGGCTACATTATCATAAGACTTTATACATCCAGCAGCTTCTTGGTTTCGAATCGTTGCACTTTGGAGCTATCTGCTTGCCACGATAGCCAACTAAAGTTTTTTTGTCACTGAACAAAGTTCAAATATTAACATGGTGCTTTCCCATACATTACCTTGCTTAATGTTGAATTTCCAGGATATCTTCAACAGTGGTAGGCCTATTGTATATCACACCAGAAAACCACACACTAAACAAACAAACAAACAAACAAAAGAAAGAAACAAAACAAAACAAAGCATAACACATCCGAACCTACGCGCCATCAATCCTCGCTTCGAACATGTGCTTTTTCTCTCCAATGCGCATGCCCGACACAAGCATCTGACAGGAAAACGGTCTCCTACCATTATTTTAGAAAAACGGTAAACCGTATATTTTTTTACGGTAAGAGGCACTTATTTTCACGGTTATTGGTTACAGTGTAGGGAAGAACGAGCGAAGCGAGAAGCCGAAGTAAGTTGGGATAACGAACTACTAGGTTACTTAGGTTGGGTTATGTCTACTTCGCACTTACCTTAGTACGTACTTAGGTTTGTAGAGCTCTTTTATCTTAAGCAGAAACTCGTGAACGATTGTTGGTGGTCTTTGTTCTTTCATTCATTAAGCCATGAATATTCAAAAAATTAACCTCATTATCAACATCATGTTTTACAAATGTTAGTACTGTCAATTCACATCCAGCGCAAAGACACTGTACACTTGCAGGCATGTTTACTCGAAAATTATTCACAATCCAACTGTCCTGAACCTAGAGACAAGTAGTTCCCCCTACTTGCGAATTAGTCCCGTTTTTATAACCGTTTATCGAAAGGTATTACACATAAATTACGCTTCACTTACATGTTATCAAGCAAATAAGCAATCAAATTATCAAATTCTTCTAGGAAAATTTTCAAAATTTTGATAAAAACGGAAGGGCAACTTCGCAAGTTAACCCTAAACAAGAGCCTAAGTAAACTTGAATTTCCTTATTTCACAGTACATCATCTCTCGATGTTAATGTTAGTATTACATGTGGGACTATTAAAACATTTATATTTTAATTCTAATTCGTGTAGTTAGCAATATCCATTCAATAAATTCATGTTTTTTTCATGTAGATTACAGAATATTAACTTAATGTGTGTGTGTAGAGGAGATAATAGAATTAAGTAGAAGCAAAATACTTAAATATTCAAGAGCAGATATGATGAATTGCTGATGTTACTTTTTGATGAACTATAATATGGTTGACTCGGGTTCCCCTAACTTCTACCGGGCCCTCTCTAAATTTTTGGGCTGGCTACGGGCCTGACCTGTAATGCGAAAAACTAACAAATTTATTTTGGGGGGAAGGCTTGAGCCCGATACCCCTAAATATGCCACTGCATCACATGAAAAACTTTTTCCTATAAAACTACTTTGTTTTCATGATTTTATCAGTAATGTACCAGATGACACATCTTTTCATTCAAAATTTTGCCAATTCCATCCAGAGGCACCGTTATACGTGGTCTTGTGAGGAAACCTGGTGCCTATTTCTCTATGCTACCACCCTTGTAATGTGTTTTTCTATCGTGCGGTAAAATATCGTGAAGTAGAAATACTAGAATACTTATGTAATAGATCATCATCATCGTCATAGATATTGTGCCAGTATTAGCTTGTTGCAACTGAGAAGCTTCCTTGCTCCACGGTATTCCACTAACCTCTTCGCTTTCAAGTAAATTTTTTCTGTTTTGATATCATCCATTAATTGTAATCTCCTTCTTCCCCTCCCTCTCTTCCATGCCACCATACCATCTAGCAATGATACATATATAGTCCGTCATGATATATTTCCTTCTTAGCCAATGTCCCAACCAGTTTCTCTTCCTCTTTTTAATAATTAGTCTAGGCTCTGTCCATAAGAGCTGTAGAAAAGTCGGGGATGACAGCAGATCTCTTCAGAACCTGTTAGAGGGTGATCAATTAATAAAAAAAATCGAAGGTAACACTTCCGCAACCGGGGCCTTCATTGTGAAATTCAATATTCAAAATGGCGCCCGCGCGCAAGTACCAAATTATATTTGAACTGAAATATATTCTCACAAAAACAAGTTAGAAACTTCGTTTTTGTACCAAATTAAAGATAATTGATAGTAGAAGTAATAAAACTGGGTATATTGTTTACATGTTGCCGCCACATTTAAAAATAACGGTTATTTGGGCCAAAAATTAGTTTTTCTCGTTTCTCTTTTTTCATTTCATGACAAATAACTATGAAGTTATTAAAAATATGAAAATGCAGCCCAAACTAATTAAAGGAGCATAATCTTGGCTTTCTATCGTTACCAATATCTTTAATAGATCTAAAAAATGACGGAGCTATTTAAATTTAAGTGGCGCCGGGTGCAGTGTTTTTTGGACTGTTTAATAAATTACCGGAAAAACACTCACTACGCGGGGGCTATTACTTTTTAACAACTTAAAAATGGTCCATTCATTTTATCGATAAATTAAAGGTAATAGGTTGCTGTGTCGAGAAAAGTGAAATAATAATGTTATTGCATTTGTCAAATATTATTATTAACATGTTTGTTCATATAATATGTAGCTAATGTTGCAGACTCTAATGTGGACAGTGAAATAATAAAAATCCATAGTTGGCACCAATATCCTAGACAATGACTATAGAAAACCTGTTTGGCATCTCCCTATCCCGAGACACATCTTCCTCTGCATCCGTATTAGACATAAATGCCTGCATCATTTGCCAGAATCATAACGAATCTTCAGGTAAAACAATGTCGTCTTTCCGAGGGAGAGAAGATGTTATAGCTGCGGCTGAAATTCGCAAGGATGGTGTTCTGAAAAGACTTAAGGATTTTCAATGAGGTGTAGAATTTGTATATCATTGTAATGACGCATTCTATATGTTATATTTAATCAAGAATGTGCTGTTACGGAAGAAAAAGAAAAGAGAACGTACTGAAACTGAGGAGCTGGATTCAATAAAATCTCAATCTGAGCCAATGGCAAAGAAAATGAGAATAGATATTCCAGTTCGACAATCACCATCTGCAAACAAGAAAGCAAGATTTTTTTTATGTGTAGTATGTGGGAAAGAGAAACACAACGGAATTAAACAAAAGTACAGAATATGTGAATCAAATCGTGCAACTACATTTTTATCAGCAACTATGTTCTTTAAAGATGACGGATTTACGAGAACTTGTGACTTGGAGGATGAATTACCTGTTTTCGGTGCAGATCTCTATTATCATAAGGCCTGTCTTGAGCACTATCTTCTGAAGTTCAATAAATATTCTCAGAAATCAGATAGCACAACTACCGAGTCGAAGAAAACTAATAAAAGTGGAGTGCTTAATAAAGTGACGCAAGAGACTATTGGATGAGGGTGTGGATTGACATTGTCGGAAATTCGAGACTTCATTAATGGAAATATTGAACTGACTTTCAATAACAACCAAGTTAAACTTTGGAGAAAAAGTAAGGTTTTCGAAGCCTTCGAAAATAAATAAACCAATTCTAGGTTTCAACTTACTATTTAGTGCCGAAGAAATAGCTGACAAACTGAGATCGATTAACATACTTACGAGTGCAGTGAAAGAAGTACGAACGGCTCTTCTTCACGTAGATTTCGGTATTGAAGGAGAATTTGGGGACAGTCAGCAACTTCATAAGTCCTGGTCAACAACTAGAATTCCTCAACCTCTTTTGGATTTCCTAGCAGAAGTGCTACAAGTGGCCAAGTTGAACATCATATCTGGGACGCAAGCGAAGATCTACATATCACTGACGAAGACAGTGAAAACGATCTTGAAGAATTTTCCGACCAACAAAATCTAAATTTTCAGAATCTATTGAAGTCAATCTTCCAGACTTTATTCTATAATATATATCGTAGTAGGAAAGCAACCCCCATGCATTTGATGGTGGCACATTCAATTCATGAGAAATGCAAAATCAGACAACTGATCTCAACTATGAATAAATTACGTGTGTCAGTTGGCTATAAAGATATCATACAAGCACGAAGCAACCTTGCACAATATACACTAAAGACATGTTTCTCCATCTTGTCTTTTTCAAGCCACTTTCAGGAGGATAGTTTCACGGTAGGACCTGTGGACAATTTCGACCGTGAAGAAGCTACTCTGTCAGGAATCCGTGATAGTCAAGATACAGTCATGGTGCTTTTCCGGGAAGTGCCAACAAAAGTCCCATCGAAACCGAAATTGTCAAAGTCAGTATTAGCAAGACCTGCAGTCATCTTCGATCCTTCCTTCCATCTCAGCAATTGAAGAAATAAGAAAGGAAGGTACAACCTATATCGATTCAAAACACGCTAACAATTTCTCCCGAACTGTATGATTTGGACATCGATAATCTGCGTCAGAAGGAGTTTACTCAAGACATAATGCATGCTGCATACGAGTTAGAAACTAAAGAATCCACTCTAACGCGGGGTGCTGTGAATGCGATAATAACGGATTCAGATGTTTCCAAGAAACAGGTTGGCTTTCTTCCAGTACTGCGAGATCTGTTCCAATACGGGATATAATAGTGTATACACAGCAATGAAAAAAAAAAACTTCCAGAGCCTACTTATACACTTAAGCTAATCTTCAATGCCTGTAGTATGTGACGAAGGGGTGTATTACATTGCTGCCGAAATTCAACTTCGACAATGAATTTTCAAACATTTTCCTCATGTTTGTTGTTGTACCAGATTGTTTGTTGTTGTTGTGGCACATGAAGTTGTACCAGATTCTAATGCAGAAGAAATCCTGAATTACCTGACACGTAGCCATGACGCTTATGTGGCATTCCAAAACGAGCGATTTTTGTACAAAACAACTCCGTTGTCGAAGACCATTCACAGACGAAACTTCCACTCTTTCGTCAAGCAAATAAAGTAGTCTACTTTCTCTACTTTGCAAAAGTTGTTGGGACCGTCTGAGTACGTCTCCAAAGGAAATTCATCAATGAATACAGCAACTATTGCTGATGTTATGAACCAACTTCGTAAAACTCGAGTGAAAGGTTTACAAACATTTGCTGATCTGTTTGATGTATTCTTTAGGAGGTGCAGCAATGTTTAAACACGCACCCGCAGGGATTTTTGTGTGACTAATCACCACGATCAAAAATGTGCAAAGACACCAAGGGCAACCACCTCACCTATACTATTAACTAATCTGTCATGTACACATTCCTACCAGTGCAAATGGAGAGATTTTTGACTTTCTCGGAAAACAAAATTTAAATTCAAGATGTCTTAAAAGACTACTTCTCACCTTGGTCAAAAATGTGCAAAGACACCAAGGGCAACCGCCTTACCTATACTATTAACTAATCTGTCATGTACACATTCCTACCAGTGCAAATGGAGAGATTTTTGGCTTTCTCGGAAAACAAAATTTAAGTTCAAAATGTCTTAAAAGACTACTTCTGCACAAAAGCAAAGTTTATAGTCTTTGAAATGTATCTGAGTGAATTACTGCTTGAAAATGGTGCAAATCCTGCTATATCTGTCACTGCCTCTTCAATTGTTCCAAAAATTACATGAGTGTTTCATGCTGAGTATCAGTAATTTTACATTATGCTCTGAAAAGAAATATGTAAATATTCTCTAAAGCACACCTAAAGTCATATATTCGTAAGAATTTTGAAACTGTAGAAAACCTTAGTTATACATTACTAGCTCTCACAAGCACACATGATATTACCATCAAATTAAAGTAAATTCTCGTGACATCAAAGTCTGCAAAATAAAAAATTATAATAATTACATCAGCTACATATTATATGAACAAAAATGTTAATAATAATATTTGACAAATGCAATAACATTATTATTTCACTTCCTACGACACAGCAACCTATTACCTTTAATTTATCGATAAAATGAATAGACTATTTTAATTTGTTAAAAAGTAATAGGCCCCGCGTAGTGAGTGTTTTTCCGGTAATTTATTACACAGTCCAAAAAACGCTACACCTGGCGCCACTTAAATTTAAATAGCTCCGTCATTTTTTAAGATCTACTAAAGATATTGGCAACGATAGAAAGCCAAGATTATGCTCCTTTAATTAGTTTGGGCTGCTTTTTTATATTTTTAATAACTTCATAGTTATTTGTCATGAAATGAAAAAAGAGAAACGAGAAAAACTAATTTTTTGGCCCAAATAACCGTTATTTTTAAATGTGGCGGCAACATGTAAACAATATATTCAGTTTTCTTACTTCTACTATCAATTATCTTTAATTTGGTACAAAAACGAAGTTTCTAACTTGTTTCTGTGAGAATATATTTCAGTTCAAATATAATTTGGTACTTGCGCGCGGGCTTCATTTTGAATATTGAATTTCACAATGAAGGCCCCGGTTGTGGAAGTGTTACCTTCGATTTTTTTTATTAATTGATCACCCTCTAACAGGTTCTGAAGAGATCTGCTGTCATCCCCGACTTTTCTACAGCTCTTATGGACAGAGCCTGGATTAAATGTCTAAAATTGTTCTTTTCTCCCCCACTGTTTCTTAGACCCTCTTATTCGTTTTCCGCTCGACCCAGCTAATTCTCTCCTCTCTTTTCCACACCCACATTTCGAAAGCTTCATCATTTTTGCGTAATGTTCAGATTTCTGATCCATACAAAATAATACTCCACACGAAGCATTTTATGAGTCCCTTTCTCAACTCTCTATTCAGGCGTCAGAAAATAGACTTTTCTTCCTCCGAAAGGCTTCTTTCACCATTTCTGCCTTTGCCTTTATTTCACGTTCGATTTTCCTATCATTCTAATAATACTATTTAGGTATCGAAACCTAGTCATCTGTGTAATTTTCTACTCTCCTACTTCTATATTTGATACAGACCTCTTCGTTCCAATCACCATACCTTTTGTCTTGCTAACGTTCATTTTTATCCCATATTCTTCGCAGCCCTCCCTCAATTTTTCTAACATCTTATTCATTTTCTCTTCAGATTCCGCAACAAGCGTCATATCATCTGCAAACCGTACAATAGTAGAAGTCATTTCTAAATTCACGGACATGACTGGACAACTGATATGCGAAGTTCGATTCAAGGTCACTACAATGTTATTACCTTGGTGTAAAGAACCTTCATGCTTGCTATCATGACATTTATTCCACAAAAGTGTGTTCCAATTGTTTTGCTGTTTCCTAGTTATTATATTAAATATTAAACGTAGTGTACGGATAAAGCATTAAAAGAGGGCTAAAAGAATATGCATGTTTAGAGACATTAGCACCATGTTATTGATTAATACGCTCGGGTGGTATTGTTAGGTTAATTTGCAACCCGTCCTTCTATTATTATTGATTCTTATTATTCTTAATGATCTCATGACATGCATGTTCAGAAGCGACAAAAAAGTAAAACAAAAATAACTATATTTCAATATGTTTGACGTTTGAAAAAAATGAAATGAAATGAAATCTTTAATTTTTACGTCCCACATATATGCCGGTTAGGCTAAAGGAGACGGTGATAATGAGAAATGAATGAAATGGTGGAATGAAGAAAGTGGTAGGAAACGGGAGAACCCCGAGAAAATCCACGAGTGTTTGACGTTTGAAAGACACCAGGTCGAATTATAAAATCTTCAGTTTTATGGCTGGACGATTCCGGAATTTTAGTATCGGAAAATTTCCGGATTTCGGAAAAATTCAGATTTAGGAAAAACATCGGATTTCTTAAAATTTTCAATTTCGGAAAAATCCGTAATTCGTAAAAAAAATTGTATTTTTCGAATTCCGGAATTTTCTTAATTTCTGAATTTTTCCAAAATCTTGAAAATTTTGGCCATCTCTAGCTTAAGTTGCCCAATTTTGTACTTTTAATTTGTCTTAAACATGTCAAGCAGTATAAAATTTGGAATATTGATGAAAATATTGTTATTTTGTAACTTAGGAGTATAATTTTTTTAAATAACCATTTTCATATCAATATGGTGTGCTTCATGACGAAACACTTTGCTGCTCCTTTTTTCATTAAATCATTGTGGGAGAAAAAGGGTCAAGCAGGAACTTGACGTTGAGAAAGATCAGGGGTGCCAGGTGAAGAAGAACAATGAATAGTATGGTCTTGTAAAGTACAAACACTTGCTTATTCCATTTTTATACTTCGTTCCGCCTCCTTTGCTCTAATGTTTCACTCCGCTATTTCTGATCGTAAAAGAAAAAAAAAGTTTTCCTCTATCATAACCAATTGGAAGTGACTCGTGTATGATAGTGTTCCCACAGGACGAAATGAGATAGAATTGTTGTGATGAAATACGAGATTGGGATCGGGACAGGGATCGGAAAAACTATTCTTCCCGAGACGAGAAAGCTATTTCACTATACTTTTTCAGAAACGAGACAGCTCCAAGCCTAGTCTCGTGAGCCACACTATTGTAGAGTTTAAGTACCCGGCTATTTGGTAGCGTTTGCAAAGCGTATTTATTGCTCATGCGTACGCTTCGAATACGCTGAACATGTATGTAAAGGCGGATGGCTAATCGCAAACGCGAAAGCAATAAAAACGCGAAGAGAACGTCAGCTCGAGAGTATTTCGTGCGTTTCGGAACAATGGACCGCCTACTACGAGGGTCACTACGAAAGTTTTGAGATGTGAAATAACTTACATACTTAAAATCAATTTAACACTTACATTTTCTCAAAGTATTCACCCTTACACTGTACACACTTTTGCATCCTCGAAAACCACTTTTGGAAGCAGTGTTGCCAGTCGTTTTCTTAAAGTGTTGAAAGTTCATTCTCGTAAGCTACTACAGCTTCTTCAGGGCTGCAAAATCTCTTCCCACGCATGAGATCTTTGATCCTGGGGAACAGAAACAAATCACACGGGGCCAGGTCAGGGCTATACGGCGGATGAGTCATAAGTTTGACCTCCGTAGATTCTAAAAACTGAATTGTGATGTTGGCCGTGTGTGCGAACGCGTTGTCATGATGAACCAGGATCCCACGCAATCCAGTTCTTGGACGCCGTTCCCGAAGCTTCTGGAACACTTTTGTTAGGCAAACAGTGGTGTACCACTGAGCAGTAACAGTCCTTTGTTCTTCAAGTGGAATAGTTGCAACATGGCCAGATTTGGAGAAGAAAGTTGCGACCATCTTCTTCCCCACACTTCACGGTCGCTTTACTTTCGTGGATGGATTTTCGTCTGGAAAGATCCAAACTGTAGACTGGCGCTTATTTTCAGGTCAAATTGATAGATCCAAGTTTCATCACCAGTAACAATGTCAGATCTCGCCTCGAGAATTGCCTCCATCAAATCTTGCAAGCATTTCTTCATACCATTCCACACGCATGCTCTTGTGCTGTTCAGTCAAAGTGTGAGGCACCCAACGAGATGAAACCTTCCTGAGCCGAAGATGATCATGAAGAATTTTTGTTACTGCTGGCGATCCAATGTTCACTGTAGATTCAATGTCCTTGATAGTTGTTCGAGGATTTTCTCGAATCATTTGTTCCACAGCGGCAATATTTTCAACTGACACAGCTGTTGCCGGACGTCCAGCTCTCTCTTCATCTTTAAGCGATGTCCGGCCTCTTCTGAATTCACCAAACCACCGAAAAATTGTAGCACGGGAAGGAGCAAGGTCCCCAAATGCCCCCTGCAAACGGTCAAGGCTTTGTGTCTCGTTCAAACTACTTTCGAAATCGTAAAGGATCATTGCCCGAAAATGTTCCCTTTCGAGCTCCATTCTAGACAGCCGAATACTGCTCACATCAACAAACAAGTGAAGGCGATACGGCCACGCCGATAAGCGAGGCGAGTTGAAACTTGCTTCGCTTCTTCGCTCTGGATACCACTACTGAACGCAATTGTTGGAATTCAAATACTGTGCCACAACAATGCGTATCTCAAAACTTTCGTAGTGACCCTCGTATCAAAAGGAAGAAAAAAAGGGAAGACTTGTTGCCAAGGCAAGGAGACTTCTAGCAAGGAACAGCTGCTTTGAAGATGCTTTGTGCGGAGATTAGAACTCTGCTATTATAAAGTATGTGTGTGTATAACAAAAGAAAATTCACAAAAATACAAGGAAATTCCGAAAAATTAGTTAATCATAGAAAAAACTATGTAACACAATAGGGTTATTTCTCGTGATACACTTGATTGACAGTTAACTGGTACCATGGTAATCTATAAGCAAAATATTTAGCTTTAGACAAAAGATGAACCAACGAAATAACCTGAATTTGAACTCTATCTTTGAAGCTCGAATTCCACGCCCAAGCAGATAATCACAAGTGTAATCACAAAGAGAAATTTTCAGTTGTGCTTGAAAACGTGTCCTGTGTACATTTCCAATCATGGTTAGTGTGGCGTTTAACACAGTGGCGTTTATAATCGAAATACAAACTAGGCCATACCTATATGATTTAAGAGATCCGGACTACATGAATCGTGATTTAAAAATAAAAATGTGGATAGAAGTGGCTGAGATATTTGTTCCAGACTGGGAGCGAATGGAACGGAATTCTCAGAATGAAGAAGGTAAGAATATTCTTTTTTTATGATTTCATTTAATACTGTTAAGTAGAGCTACATCGAGCAAAATTGTATGTTCACTATGAATACTACTACTACTACGACGACGACGACGACTACTACTACTACTACTAATAATAATAATATGGTAATAATAATACTTCGTTAAAGTTGCGCCAACTTCCAATATACCTAATATATATTAAACCTTACGTCGCAACAGCCCGAAAGGGACAGGGCCGGCTATGCGACATTTTTTGGGGGTGGATATGTTAGATGGTGGAACAATTGCCCTTAGGTGGTGTAAGTCATAGATGTGTGCACAGGAGAAAGGCGAAAAATGCCACCTCTAATAGTTTGATACTTAGGTATATCGAATCCCATAATTTTGAATTGGGATTCAATATATATCTTATTCTCTTTCCAGCCTTTGAAATGACCGAGAAACTACGTTGCAAAATTATTTCAAAACTTAGTTTTGTATAATAAACACATACTGTTTCAGTTTCCAGACATTTCTTTCCATGCAGCTTAGAAATATTCCTGGGAAAGATATGTTTATTTTATTTATTATTTTTTTTAACTGCAACTGCTCGTGTTGTATCAACTTTGTTCTGAAACTGAGAATAAGATGATAAAATTGGTAGAGAGTAGGAATTGCAGAATAAGGCAAGATCATGGGAAGAGGAAAACTATCAGATTAAACCAGAGAATTGGTTAAACATATCAAGATGTAAATGTTATACTTGGTGGCTTGGAATTTAGCGGCCCTATCAGCACCGAAGCTATACAAGATGTGAACCTACAGTTTAAGGCGGAATCTAAACTACCTTTATGCGTTGGAACTTTTCAATGATCTCCCACCAGGATTCGGATCCGGAACCTCATGCTCCAAAGGCACGTGCATAGCTAGTAAAAGTGTTGGCATTTATTGATTGGGGTCTAATATTTCTTTTCGATATCTTAAACAAAATGCTTCTTGCTCCGTCTCTTTCGACTATATGAGCAAGGCTACATCAGACGTGAACTACAGCTCAACGTGGGATCCTAACCACATAACCTCCTCCTAGAATCGAATCCAGGTCTACCACGCCAAAGGCACGTACAATTACCGCTTAGCCACGAAGGAGCTCCATATATTGATCGAAACGAGACCGAGACTGTTACGATGTTTTTTGACGCGAGACGAGACCGAGAGTGTATTGAGTTTCATCTCGTCTCTATACCATTCCTAACATATATACACATCCTTTATATACAGATACACAGTTTAATATGGATGTAGGAATAAATTGAAAAAGAAACAATCTAACACCAACTGAATTGTTTTCCAAGTTTGCTTAAGATAAAGTAAGCTGTTTTGGTCGTTTACTTTGTCTGTACTTAGTTCAAAAAAGGGGAAAAATAACCATGACAAAGTTTTCTATATGTTAATACTATGGTGATAAATTTACCGATGAGGAAACTACTGTGTAAACATTTCCGGTAACGAAATTACCTACATGCTAATATTTTGATGACAAAATTACCAGTGACGAAATTACCGTGACAAAATTACCTAAATTCGGCAAATTGCACAGAATGGAGTTGGCAAATTGTCCGTTTTAAGTAAATTTGGTGCAAATTGTTCGGTGTCAAATTGACATATAGAATGGGTCTTGTATCCAGTTAATTTCAAAACCACCCGCAGAATGATCGCTGGGGATCGCGCTAAATTGGGTTAACGTAACTCAAACCGCTTTGCAAAACGAAGATGAAGAAGTGCATTCTGTGATATTTGTAATATTATATTTATACACTTGACGAATGTCTCATATTTGATGCTGTGATTTTATTGTTGAAACATCTTTGGAAATATAAGTGTTTTTTCATTGTTTTTTGAGTGATGTTTGAGGCTAGCATCTATTTTTGTTGTTTAGTAACAAATTCCATGCCCTCCTTTTTTTTTTAAGATTAAGATCACCATTCTACACTTCTGGCGCAGGAAATGAAAAAGAAAAGACCTGGAAACCCTGACTGGCTCATAGTATGATTTATAACTCTGATGAAAGTAAAATTAAAGTGTAGCCACCTAGGTCGCGTTCGCTGTGGGGGGTAACGCATTGAAAACGCTTTCTCGACTAGCTACAGTCTAAAGAATAATATTTGTAGAAGTTTTACTTGTGTAGATCTGATAATCTCTTGGACATAATCTTCGATAGAAATATATTGTCAAGAAAAAAGGAAAAAGAAGAAGAAAGAAAGAAAGGATCTACAATTTCTCATTTAAAAGGTGGTGTAAAATATTCTGCAATTCCTTTTCAGCTGTAAGATAGTAGCACTATGCTTAGTTATGATGTGCAATACGTGTGCGATTGGTCCACTACTTTGTTTACATCTGCTGGTTTTCTTAGTTGACCTCAAATGTGTCTTGTTATTTTTAGCATGAATAAGAATATAGTTTAACACGTTCGCTGCTGAGGACGCCCATCGGCGTCCAGTACTGAATTTGGCATATGCGCCGGACGCCTCTCGGCGCTTGTCCCTGCAGCTGATTCACTTTGCCGCCAGCGCTAGCGCAGGTATTGGCGGGAAAGTGAATCAGCTGCAGGAACAAGCGCCGAGAGGCGTCCGGCGCATATGCCAAATTCAGTACTGGACGCCAATGGGCGTTCTCAGCAGCGAACGTGTTAAAGAGTTTGCCTCAAATTTTGTGTTGCTAATGGAATTTCGTATGTTGAAGAACTATGGTAAAACATATTGATCCAAAACTCAAGTGTACAACGATCGCAAGAAAGGCCGAGAAGAACGGGAAGAATTACTT
The DNA here is from genome assembly GCF_964235325.1 of Thermobia domestica. Lineage (NCBI taxonomy): Eukaryota > Metazoa > Arthropoda > Insecta > Zygentoma > Lepismatidae > Thermobia > Thermobia domestica. The sequence continues at coordinate 124,452,675 of NC_137467.1, forward strand.
AATTCTCGTCGACCTTCATTGTCTTCGACCGATGAAAACTTCAACAGAGTGAAAGAAATCGTGATGTAAGATCGTCATTAAAGCTTAAAAGAGATAGCCATGGTTCTCATTATTTCACACGAAACTGTTCGTACCATTCTTATTGATAATTTGACCGTTAAGATGCGTCGCTGCTGGACTTGTTCGGAAGGAGCTGAATCTTCTCCAGAAAGAACATCGGAAACAAGTTGCTACAGATTCGAATGATTCATTTCTGCTCCTACACTCATGAAACGTATTATTACAGGAAACGAGAGATAGGTTTACGAATTTTCCATGAAAATAATTCGCAGTCAGCTGAAATGAGAGGGAACAATCTTAACTATATATAAAACTAAAAGAAGTGACATGAATTAAAGCGGTACTTCCGGATGACATGGAAAGTTGAAATTTGGCATGATTGTAGTAGCTTTAAGTGACTAACCGACAGGAAAATTACCAAAACTGAATATTTTTTATTTTTAGGGGGTATAAATGGGGGATGAAGAATTTCCTCATGCGTTACCTAAGTAAATCAATAAAAATAAAAATTTCCAAATTTAGAGTGGTTTTTGTGGGAAACTGAAAAATCTTACCCATGTTATCTCTATGGGACACCTTTCACACCCCAAAATTATTGTGCACTTCTTGTAGGGTTACAATGATTACATTTGACATGATTGTAGCTTTTTCGGACTAATCAACAGGAAAATTGCCAAAAGTGAATATTTTTAATTTTGGGAGGTTCTAAAGGGGAGACGAAAAAATTCTCCATGTTATTTAAATCGGATTTTTTTTACCTATAACCTCATATTTTAGGTACTTGTAATTGGAATACAAATTTGAAATTCGATATGCTTATACGTTTTCATTAGCGTTACCTAAGTAAATCAGTAAAAACAAGTTCCTAACTTTAGAGTGGTTTTATAGGAAACTGAAATATCTTTCCAATGTTATTTATATGGGACCTTTTCTATACCCCAAAGTGAGATTTAGTTTGAGTTTTACGTCTCACAATTATGCCGGAATATACCCCAAAGTGTTTAAACATTTCCGGCAGGATTAATATCATGAAATTTGGCGTGATTGTAACTTGCGAGACTAATTGACAGGAAAGTTGCCAGAAGTGAATATTTTTAATTTTTAAGGGAATGAAGAAATTCCAATGTTATTTAACTCTAGATTACAAAGGCGTCGTCTGGCAGACTACGCGACTAATTCCGAAATTTCACCTCGCCTCCTTTCCCTCACAACCCACTTCTAATACTCCATGTATTGTCTGTTAAACAAATAAATACATGTTTTCTGCGAGATAGTATCTTGCCCCTTGCTGCTATGAAAATAAAATACTACACATTACCCCATATCATTTCGCCAGTAGCTTTTTTATTTGCTAATCAGTTAAAACCGTATTCCTGGGCATCGTGGCGAAAAATATATTTGCTTTTTCGTGCATTGTACGAAAAAAAAAAAACAGAGTGAACGCAATAAAACGAAACAAAAAAAATACAATGCGATGTAAACTGCTTGGATTCTCTCGACAAATCACTCAACGTAGCGCTTTCCTTGCAAGCAGGTCTTGATGGTGTAATCGGTAACACAGTTTGCTCAACTTCATGTGGTCCAAAGTTCGATTCCACCTTGAGGCATACTTCCTATTTTCTTTACAACAATACAAGTTTTTCTAAATTATCCTGTCATCCGAGAAAAGGAAATTGTGTAGAAACGCAACATTTCACTTTTGTATTCACATTATCGGGAAGAAATATGATTATTTCTTGTAGTTCAAAGGATAGACAATAAATTAGTGAATAATGTTTTTCGTTTTTTTAATAAACCATATCCAGTGTGTTGTCGTCGGTAGGGCTCTACACTGTAGACCTTAAAGTCGCAAGCTTCTGAGGAAAACAGGTCCATTTATAATTATATTTATAATAATAATAATTATTATTATTATTATTACAAGAATGACCAAAGAAGGAAAGAAAAAGACACATAATCGAAGCTATTGATAGGAACAGAAGAGATATACTTTATATCAGATTCTTTTTAGGTTTACACATGAACGTAGTAATACCTTATTATTACATTTATGGATTGACAGATAGAATTATTAATGTGAGAACAACAAATGGAGTATAAATATTTGTTAGCTAGTAGCAGTAATGGATTTTGTTTCGATCTTTTTCTAGATAGGTTGAGTTGATTTTGACTTTAATGTCCCTTTCAGCAGCAAGGCTATATGAGACGGGACTTACGGATTATCATGGAAACTGAAATACATGAGCTCCTGCCAAAAATCGAACCCGGGTCTTTTTCTAGATAGAAAGGTGAGGTGACACCTAGAATAGAATCGATCTTGTGACTAGAGTTGTAAGTTCCATCGCTATTTCTAATTTATGTTTTTCCTTTAATGTTTTATCAACGTTGCATGTAGCGTTAAATTTAATAATAACTTGCTAGCGAAATCAGGTGTAAAATTTGAAGAGCGAGTTAGTTGTGTAAATTCGCACACAGATCGAGGTAACGAAGCCAGAGTAATATGTGTATGTTTCTTGAACAAAGAAATCAGTTTCTCTGCTCTGGCCACCCTCACTCGTAGAGTATTAGATGGCAAGGTGGTCTGAAGAACTTGTAGTTCACGGATTGATTACCGCGCAGAATTTTTAATTTTTAATTCTTGAGCACAAGTAGAAAACACAAAAACATCGAGATGCATGAAATTTAGAGCTAACAAGTAAGACCGAACCAAAGGTATGGATCATTACCTGATTTGTTTAAGAACAATTGAATGGAGGGAAGTTGTTTGTCTGTGTCTAGGAATGGAGTATAAATAAAAGAAGAAATTACACTTCTGTCCAGAATTTCTGTCGCATGTCTTTCGAAATTATATAAATAGAAATAACTCTCTTTCTTATTATAGAAAAAGTTAAATGTCTTCTTAGAAATATGCAGAAAAAGGAAACCACATATTTAGAAAAAATGTTCTGTGAAAAATTAAGAAATAAAGAAGTTATAATTAATAAAAGAAATCTCACAAACTCATCGCCAAATTCTAAGTTCCATTTTCGTAAGCGTGGCAAACGCACGGCCAAATTTACAGAGAGAAAGGGAATTTTATGCTTTATTAGAAATACAACGTAAATTTTTCATGATGTTAGTTACTGTACATATTGCAGAGCTCTATTAATAATAGATATTAACCATTTTATACGTAAACAAACAAAGAAAAGGAAATAAGCCACAATATACACGAAGCGATCCGGCAGTTTGTTGCATTGGTTTTCTAATTTGCGTTTACTACGAGAATTAACCTTAACATACCTTCGTAGAGTAGACGGTTATCGCACGCTTCCTGAATATTTTGTTTTTATCCATGATCATCAGTTCGAGTCCCATACACTACGCTGCCCTCCCCCCTTTTTAAAGAAAAGCTTGATTCTGTCAATTTCTTAAACAGCAATCTTTCGTTCTAATAATGTTGCTTAGTATTGTCATCTCATTCAAGTTTATTTGAATATTTTCAAATAATCCAGAATTACGTCCTTTAAATAAAGTATTACGATTATGAAGAATTTTATAAAAAGAGGAAAATTCATTTCTAATCATTATCCTAATCATTATCACGGGTCAGTCACCACCGAACCGAACCGAGAGGTGAGCTGAGCCCACACCTTGCCGTACCGAGCTGGCTCTAGTCCTCGGTTCAGTTGGACCAAACGTAGCCTCCTCGAGCCAACAGCTTACCTGAGCCGAACAGAAAGGATCCGATAGCTTATTCCAACTGAGCCGGCTCAACCAATGGCTCACCTGAGCAGAGCCAGAGCTAATAACTAACCTGAGTCGAGCCGAACCGAGCCGTTGACTCATCCCAACCGAACCGGCTCGAGCCGAACCGTTCCGGCTGCTTATCGCAACAGAGCCGGCTCGAACTGATGGCTCACTTAAGCCGAGCCGAACCGAGTCGGCTCGAGCAGTTGGCTCAGTTGAACCGAGCCGAACCGGAGTTCGTGCCGAGTGGGTTGACATCATTATTAGACTGACGATCGTGAGGTTTTCGAGTCCCTCTGTAGTAGAAAGGGAAGAATTTTAATTATTTCCATGTCAATACTAGGAGTCCTGAAATGTGATGAAATAGAGTTAAGTCAGGAAGTTAAAAAAGTGTATAGCGGTCACCTCTGGTGCATAGAGTCCCTTGTTCGATCCCAGCTCGCGCCAAATGAACTTTGTGGCGGACACAGCGTATGTGTGTGTTTCCTCGGAGTTCTTGGAGTCACTTGATAACTTAACGCATTGTATCGTATATGCTGCGAGTCAAAACTTTAAGACGCTTTTTATCTGCTATCACTGGCTATTGCGCTCTCCCAGTTTGTAATATTATTACTTTGAATGTGCACTACCACCTCGCGGAAGACGGTCCCGAAGTTCGTTCACCAAAATCTGCTTTCCCCTTATTAGTTTTCATCAGTTGACTTGAATTGAAATACCCATTGTACGGGGAGGAAGGAGGTTTAAATGAGTCTTCCAAATATTTTTCTAATAAACCTCTTCGTGATCATTAGAAAGTGCATACGGGACAGCTTTGAGATAAAGTAAATGTACGAGCGTCATTTTGCTATACAATTACATGACGAACGCATTTTGTATGATCCCAAACAATTATCGTCGAATATACAAGGTGAAGGAATCATTCTTATTAACAAAATCAAAAAGACCTTAATAATTTGTCCCTCTACAATAAATTCCTGCATCGCCTCCGTGCCAAAACGGAAGAATTCACAACTAGTAATCATAAAGTTAGTTGTTCGTCCTCACCCAAAGGTAGGGTTTGTGTCTCCTTTAGTGTTTTTAGACTCACCTTAATGTAACAAAATCACGCATAGAGGCGATTTAACATATTTTCACGAAATAAACTTGTAGTTGATTGGCATTTCGTCACGTCTCTGCCACTGGTGGGCCACTAGTGGTATAATTTTCGAAACGGAAGTGGGGCCACCGCAAATCGTTGCTGCGAGGCCGCCAATTGTTGGAAAAATGTCAGTAGTTGCCCATCGGTGGTTCACTACGCTTATGGCATGGGGATATTTATAAATAATGGTTGTAACAGATTAATAAGATGAGAGATAGAATCTGTTCCTTGGTCACTGAATCCATATCAGAAAGCCATTACTCGTTATCCCTTACTGTTTTTGTTCTATGGCGCTAAATATTGACATCGGAAATTGTTAATTTGAATCGCGTCCAGCTTGACTAGATGGTTAAAGGGAAGATAGAACGTATTGCTGGGAAGCTGAATCGATTAGACTAAAGCGTGCTCGGGAAATAAGGACGAATTTGAATTTCGCATCATTTTTTCATATGACGGTTGGCAACCGTGGTTTTACCATGTTTATTATCATCTATGCTTCCTATTAGTAGCTCGTGTAGTGAGCATTGTTGGTTGGTGTTTATTTTAGCCTGGAGCGTTTGACAACAGAGCAACGCATCCAAGTGATTAAAAGTTATTACAAAAACAAGGAAAGTCCCATGGCAACCGTTCCAGATTTGCGTGTGACACTTGGACGCAATGTTGCTCCTACTGAATCATCAGTTCGGAAGTTGGTCCTGAAGTTGTACCACGGGGTCAGTGTTAAATGTGAAGCAAACTGGAAGACCGCGTTCTGTTCGAACAGAAGAAAACATTGCTGTCATACGTGATAGTGTGACCGTAAGCCCCATGAAATCAGTTCGCCGACCAGGTCAACAATTGAATTATCACCAAGTTCACTGCATGAAATCCTGTCGAAAGGTCTGAGAATGCATGCACACAAGATTCAACTTACACAAGAGATGAAGCCTACAGATCATGGAAAGAAACATCGATTTGCTCAATGGGTATTGGTTCGAGAACGAGAACTTCACGACAAGAATAATTTTCTCAGATGAGGCACACTTCCATTTCAGTGGATACGTCAATAAGCAGAACTGCAGAATTTGGGGTACAGAAAATCCGCAAGTGACTGTGGAAGAACAGTTGCATCCTCAACGCACGACTGTGTGGTGTGGGTTCTAGGCAGGAGGAATGATTGGCCCGTACTTTTTTGAAGACGATGAGGAAGCTGGCGTCACTGTGAACGGCGACGGTTACAGATACATGCTTTCAGATTGGTTTTTTCAGCTTTGGATGAAATGGAAATTGAAAATGAAGATTTTTGGTTTCAGCAAGATGGTGCGACCTGTCACACATCCCGTGAAACAATTGGTCTGCTGAATGAAATGTTTCCTCAAAAAATTATCTCTGTGAGGAAATCAGGAATGGCCTGCAAGATCATGCGATTTTACCCCTTGTGACTTTTTTGTGGGGATTTTTGAAATCTAAAGTGTACGTGAACAAACCACAGACAATACAACAACTAAAGATGAAATTAAGAGGGTTATTAACTGCATCACACTAGATGTTTGTGAACGTGTCATCGCAAATTTCGATGAACTCATTGCTAATTGCTGTGCAGCCTTGGGTGGTCATATGCCGGATACAATTTTTCATACATAAATGTGAGAAAATTACCTAATGTGTATGTATACATAAATGGGAGAAGATACACATTGTGTTTATAAAGTTTTTTCAATATATTATATATTAGTTTTATAGCACTTTAATATTCGTCCCTATTTCCCGGACACTCTCTATATCTCGATATATCTTACCGTCTTGCCCTATGGAAACAGGTATTGAAACCGAAAATTGTAGTAAATTTAAACTATTGCCGGTTTTGGTAGAGTGTTCGCCACTGTGATGATACGTTGCTTGAAATGCTGAGTCGTTTGCAGAAAACCGATTGTTATTATCTAATAACCACTTTATTCTATGTAGATAAACGTTGAAGCCGGAAATGATTAACTTGAACAACTTCCGATTTCAACAGAGAGTAAAGCACAGTTTAGAAGTCTCATACCGAAAGTGAACCTAATGCCAATTTTCAGTATAATACAATCAAAACTGCCAGCAAGCAAAACTGGATAATAGAAGTTCGTCTGTAGTGAATTACGTGTGAAAGCTTTGTCGTTCCTAAATACATTCACCTATATCTGATTTGTGTGATAGACTTCATTTAGAAAGGAAAATATTGCTTTATTCATATCACGACTATTGTGCTCAGTACAACACAGAACACATTGGCACAAGCTAAACCTAGTTGTTGGATGGTTTCACGAAGGTAACTGCCTAAAGGAAAGACAGCTTGCCACAGCAGTAGTGAAGAATTAACATAAACAAGTATTGAATCTTTGAACAACAACAAAAAGACCACATTCAAATTCGGATCAGCTGCAACAAGCCAATTGTATACAAATGGTAGTATATAGCACGATCGCAACAACTGATGACTGACACAATAAAATCACTGGACAATATTGAAACGGAATTATTTAGTTTAATGTTTTACGTTTATGCTCTTCAGGTTAAAAATTATAGACAACTAATAAGAGTAAATGAAAACGTAATTATTTTTTGTGTTCTAGCAGGAATAGAACCCGGAACCGCACACACCAAAGGTGCACGTGCAACTTGCTAGACCAACGGGAAGGGTTGAAAGCTAATATTTTATCTGACGATACAAAATTAAATTCACAATTATTTACAGTACTTTACTTACAGTCATTTACCTCTAACAACAAAAAGAAAAGGCAATATAAGTTTTACTTCCCATAGTGATGCCGACTAGGGTAAAGAAGGCGGTGGTTATGAGAAATCAATGAAATGGTGGAATAAAGAAAGTAAGGAAAAACGGAAGAACCCCGAGAAAACCAACACACACACGCTGTGTCTACCACAAAGTTCACTTGGCGCGAGCTAGGATCGAACCAGAGACTCTATGCACCAGAGTTGACCGCTATACATTTGTTATAAAATCCTGACTTATTCTGTATTTCATCACATTTCAGGTCTCCTAGAATCGTCAGGGAAATGAATTCAGAAACATCGAGGACAAATAAACTTCTCCCCTTCCTACTACAGAGAGACTCAAAAACCTCACGATCGTCAGTCTAACACTGATGTGAACCCGCTCGGCACGAGCTCCGGCTTGGTTCGGTTCACCTGAGCTAACCGCTCGAGCTGGCTCTGTTCGCCTCAGCTTAAGTGAGCCATTGACTCGAGCTGGCTCAGTTACATTGGGCGACCGGCTCGGTTCGGCTCAGGTGCGCCGTCGGCTTGAGACAACTCCGCTGGAGTGAGCCATTGGCTCGGCTCGGTTTGGTCCAACTGAGCCGATGACGCGAGCCGGCTCGGTAGGTGTGAGCAGTGGAATCGGCTCACTTCTCGGTTCGGCGCGATGGTAACTCAACCGTAAGCCAAGCAGCTCAAGCCGTTGACAAGACTACAGTGTAATACCTCAGGCTGTTCAGCTACACCCACCGTCTTCCACTGGGCCACTGCGGTCCATAGCTGTGTAACAGTTTGTAGTAATATTCATTATCTTCGCTCTCGCATTCAGCTATCGAGTCACGGTGACTAAATGATACATAAGATGTATTTTATTTATTTACTAAAAGATTTATGATACAGCCAAAAGATCATTATTTTTGTAAAATGTTTATTATTTTCATGACGCAAAGAGTGAATATTCTATTTGAGGTTAGAGTTATCGCTACCACACTTTTATTTGATAACTAAGAGTTTGCGTTCATTATTTCTGTACATTTTCTACATATTACTTGCAGAGAATATTCGGGAAAATATTTTATTTTAGTAATGCTTCATTAAAGTTTAGTCATATGTTAATTATTATTTCAAATATCTATAAGTTTCCCCTTCCGGCTAGGATAATGATTAGAAATAAATTTTCCTCTTTTTATAAAATTCTTCATAATCGTAATACTTTATTTAAAGGACGTAATTCTGGATTATTTGAAAATATTCAAATAAACTTGAATGTAGATGACAATACTAAGCAACATTATTAGAACGACAGATTGCTGTTTAAGAAATTGACAGAATCAAGCTTTTCCTTAAAAAGGGGGGGGGGGGGCAGCGTAGTGTATGGGACTCGAACTGATGATCATGGATAAAAACAAAATATTCAGGAAGCGTGCGATAACCGTCTACTCTACGAAGGTATGTTAAGGTTAATTCTCGTAGTAAACGCAAATTAGAAAACCAATGCAACAAACTGCCGGATCGCTTCGTGTATATTGTGGCTTATTTCCTTTTCTTTGTTTGTTTACGTATAAAATGGTTAATATCTATTATTAATAGAGCTCTGCAATATGTACAGTAACTAACATCATGAAAAATTTACGTTGTATTTCTAATAAAGCATAAAATTCCCTTTCTCTCTGTAAATTTGGCCGTGCGTTTGCCACGCTTACGAAAATGGAACTTAGAATTTGGCGATGAGTTTGTGAGATTTCTTTTATTAATTATAACTTCTTTATTTCTTAATTTTTTACAGAACATTTTTTCTAAATATGTGGTTTCCTCTTTCTGCATATTTCTAAGAAGACATTTAACATTTTCAATCATAAGGAAGAGAGTTATTTGTATTTATATAATTTCGAAAGACATGCGACAGAAATTCTGGACAGAAGTGTAGTTTCTTCTTTTATTTATACTCCATTCCTAGACACAGACTAAACGATTTCCTCTACGTTATTGTTTGTTTAAACAAATCAGGTAATGATCCATACCTTTGGTTCGGTCTTACTTGTTAGCTCTAAATTTCATGTGTGTCATTTTTTTTACTTATCTACTTGCGCTCAAGAATTGAAAATGGTTCTGCGCGAGAATCAATCCGTGAACTACAAGTTGTTCAGACCACCTTCCTATGGAATACTCTACGAGGGAGGATGGCCAGAGCAGAGAAACTGATTTCTTTGTTCAAGAGACATTCGCACATTACTCTGGCTTCGTTACCTCGATCTGTTTGCGAATGTTCACAACTAACTCGATCTTCAAATTTACGGTTGTTGATTTCGCCAACAAGTTATTATTAAATTTAACGCTACATCCAACGTTGATAAAGCATAAAAAAATAACACAAATTACAAGTAGTGATCGAACTTACAACTCTAGTCACAAGAGCGATTCTTTTCTAGGTGTCACCTAACCTTTCTATCTAGAAAAGACCCGGGTTCGATTCCTGGCAGGAACTAATGTGTTTCAGATTCTACGTTAATAAGTAGGTCCCGTCTCATATTGCCTTGCTGCTGAAAGGAGGATTTTGATTGCGTCAAAATCAACTCAACCTATCAAGAAGACGGGCGAATCCAAATTCATTACTGGTACCAGCTAACAAATATCTATACTCCATTTCTTGCTCTCACATTAATAGTTATATGTCAATCCATAAATGTAATAATAAGGTATTATTACGTTCATCTGTAAACCTAAAAAGAATCTGATATAAAGTATATATATTCTGTTCCTATCAATAGCTTCGATTATGTGTCCTTTTCGTTCCTTCTTTTGTCATTCTAGTAATAATAATAATAATACGAATAATAATAATAATAATAATAATAATAATAATAATAATAATAATAATAATAATAATAATAATAATAATAATAATAATAATAATAATAAATGGACACTGTTAATAATAAATGCCGACGACGACACACTGGACATTGTTTATAAAAAGGGCATAAAAACATTATTGACTAACTTATTGTCTATGGTTTGAACTGCAAGAAATGATCATATTTCTTCGCGATAATGTGAATACAAAAGTGAAATATTGTGTTTCTACACAATTTCCTTTTCTCGGATGACTGGATAATTAAAAAAAAAAAAAACTTCTATCGTTGTGAAGAAAATAAAAATATGTCTTCACTGGAAATCGATCTGAGGACCCCAAAAAACTTGATCCTACAGTGTTACCGATTACACCATCAAGACCTGCTTGCAAGGGAAGCGCTACGTTGAGTGATTTGTCGAGAGAGTCCAAGCAGTTTACATCGCATTGTATTTTTTTCTTGTTTAGTTTTTATTGCGTTCACTCTGTGTTTTTCGTACAATGCACGAAAACGCAAATACATTTTTCGTCACAATGCCCAGGAATACGGTTTTAACTGATCAGCAAATAGAAAGCTACTGGCGAAATGATATGGGGTAATGTGTAGTATTTTATTTTCATAGCAGCAAGGGGCAAGATACTATCCCGCATAAAATTTGCATTTATTTGTTTGACAGACAATACCTTCATTGTGTGGCGAGAAAGCGTATGACAGCTATTGTTGAGCTTGTGTGTGCTTCTGTTTTGCTTAATTTTAATTCGTGTCGTCTGACAGACTACGCCTTTGTGTTTACGTAGGTAAAGTTTGTGGTGTTGATTAACATTACATCGGCAAATATTCTTTAGAATATATAAGGTTTATATCTGCAATCTTTGTGTTTTATTGTGTGAAATTTTGTTCTCAACTATTGGCAAACAAAATAGACCTTGAGAAATATCAAATGTTGAAAAATTTAGATGAATTCTGATTTTGAGGGTAGAGCAAGTGAAACTTCCTCCGGGCCATGAGAAAACGGAAAGTCACGAAGACACATACGATACTGATGCCGACCCAGATTTCAATTCTGATTAAGAAATGTAACTAGTCTCAAATTTTCTATTCTTTAGCGTGAGTTTAGAAATTTTAAAAAGGGAGAAGATTTTTCTTTAGAAAATTCGGTTCAATTACCACCCCAACGTTAAGGAAGGAAGATTTGCGTTTTCTACACTCCAAGACTCAGGTGTATGACAGTACATTTCGGTTGTTCTTGCTCAAAGGCCATTTGTGGAGAGCATCAAGCCAGTATTTGCTGAAAATGTCTGGTGATTTAGATGCATCTTGAAATATCTAGTGCTAAATGTTGCAGCTATATCTACATATGTTAAAAAATGGGTAGGACTGAACATATTTATATTCTAAGACTTTTAGAACACCTGTCATGCCTTATACGCATTTCTTGTTCACCCAGACCTTTTATTTTTCTTTATTGAATGTACTTATTTCTGCAAGTGTAAGTTTTCACTGTAAACGACTTTTCTCTTTTTTTTTAACCTAAAGTAGTCCGTCAGACTACGCCTTCGTAATAACGTTCGGCACAAACCGCCTTTGTAATCTAGGGTTAAATGGCCATTTTCTTCGGATACAAAATCTTATCTTTTAGAAAAGGAAATAGGGAAAGAAACTTAAAATTCGGTAGAATTGTGGGTTTAAGAATTGCGAAGCCATAGGACAAGAGGGAAGGCCCCAGCTGGGAAAATTTAGGAAATATGCAAAGCAAATTCGCGAAATTCACTGTTGATGCAAAGGCTGATACATAAGAGATGCGAGGCCGTAGACCGATCAAATGCACGGATCTGGGGCGGAGCCCCCACCTAGCCAAAGGCTAGTTAGAAAATAACCAAAATTTCTCAAAAGTCAAGGTAATGCTGACTACATTTTTCGGTTACCTGGGTGTCATATTTTGAAGGCGATGAAATAATTTTAATGGTTAACTAAATATTCTGTGTTTTACCAACAAATTCCGAGTATTTTATTATTATTTTCTTTGGTAGGGTGTAAATTATCGTTTACCTCTAAATTCATGTATAAATTTGTAGGTTACGAAGCTTTCCTTGTCACCAGCAAGCTGCTGAAATGACAGATCTCGTTTCGTCTTGATCGTAGTTAAACCGTGAGCAGTGTTGGGTAAGTTACTTGACGAGTTCTGGTGGCAACTAACGCGTTTCAAGTCACTACTTTTTCTTAAAATGTAACGCTCTACTAATGCGTTACACGCCCCCAAAAAGTAACTGTATTACTTCGAAAGTAACGCGTTACTGACGGGTTCAAACCTGGTCCAAGGTTAAGGATAAGTTACTGTAATGAATATTCTCATCATATGTAATCGTAACATTAAGTGTACACCTTAAAAATCTTGTATGATGCACAATGATTGCAAGAGGCAATCATATTATCAACACATTACAAAAAAAGCACATTCATAAAAGTTAAAATGAAAAACTCTTAATAAAAACAAATAATGTTAATGGTATTCCAGAAAGAACTTGCAAATATTTTGTTGTGAACATAAACTACAAAGTGACTAACTTAAGTGTGTTGTTTAGTTGCCTTTCCACAGACACATTTGAAACAATTATGTGTTAGAGGTTAGACATTTTAATTCCCATCTCAGAGTTTTAATTTCTTAATATTTTTGATAATCGCAAATGAGAAATATTTACTTTAATTTTTCCTATCAAACTAAAAATCTTGTGGATACTGGAGCCTCGGAGAACCCACGTAGTCGGCGCGCATGCCTCTTACATTCTTTTCAGTCTGTGTTAATTGAAAACGGTGGCCATGCAATTATATATTTTTATTTCCTATTCCCCGCTAGATGCTACTTCGGTCTTTCCTCCTTTTTTTAGTTGTAGCATTCTTAGGTTTCTGTTTCTCTTTTTATATAGCGTTGCGCAGGATCCCTACAAAAGACCCCGTTAGCTCTTGGTCTTGGCTTTTTGTGCCATTTCCTTCGAGTGAGAACGATTTTAACCTTTGTTCCTGGGTTCTTTAGGGAGATCTAAAATCAAAAACCTTTCGAAAACTTTAATTGATGAATTTCGAAGGACTTCGGCCAAACTTATACGTATTTGACTTTGAGTCATTTAATATTCAGAAGGTGTCTTTCTCTAGAACATACAGTATCTGCCCCCAATATAAGTAGAATTATGCGTTTCGTCTGACAAGAACGGTTGGAGTGGGACGATTGGTGGCGGGAAAGGTATTGGGGAACCTTGGGAAAGCGATGCAAGCTACGTCAGTTGCTTGCGTGCCATTGCAGTGTGAAGATTGCTCTTAGACTGAACCCCTGTCCGACTTCACGTCGCAACTTTGTGCTGTGACATTCAATGGAAAAATGATGTGTGATCAAACTTTTTGTTAGGCTTGGAAAGTCGAGTTCAAATCCCACGAGTACAATTAAGGATGCTTACGGAGATTAAGCAATATCCAAAGGAATGGTTTTCCTCTGGCAGAAGATTTTCCGGGAGGGCAGAGTGAGCATTAATGAAGTGGACGTCTTGGAAGACTGTCAACGACATAGCGTAGCCAGGATGTGTGTTTGGGGGGACAAGTGCTGTTATAGGTACATATAGAAAAATTACAAACAAAAAACTATATAAACGTAAAAATGTAAAAAAAATACAAACATCAAAGTACCAAAGTACATTGTCGAACCTCTTTGGGCGAGGGCGGCTCCTCTGGGCCCTCCCTTCCCTACGCCACTGGAACCAAAACGTGTACACAGTGTTAGACAAGATCAATTCTGATTGCTGCCTGAGTGTCCAACTGTTAGCAGAATATTACAATATTCCGAAAGCCATCGCATTCTTACAGAAGATTAAGCCATGAGGAAGGCGTGTGTCAAGATGATTCCCAGGGTATTGTCGGAACATCAGAAGGCTACTCGTGTGACAGTCTCACGTGAACTGTAGGACCGCTGTGAAAACGACTCGCATTTTGTTTTAGATAACTTGGTTATTGGTAGTGAGACATGGTCTCTTGAGTACGACTCCTAGTGGAAAATACAAAGTGAAGAGTGACACACAAAGGGTTTACCGCGACGAAAAAAGCAAGGATGAGCAAGTCCTGGGTGAAGGCGTCGTTTGTAGTCCTGTTTCGACTCAAAAGGTGGAATCCGCTATGTCGCAGGAAAAGACAGTGAACAATAAAATTTACGTAGGAATCCTCGAGTGGCTGCAGAATAGAGTGCAACGCATCAGGGAGAAGATCTTTGCCAAGTGGAGGCTGTACCATGAAAAAGTGCCGTCCCATACCGCTTTCCTCATGACCAAATATATGGCCAAGCACAAGGGACAAGGTTGCACTGGGCTCCGTACAGACCCGATTTGGCACTGTTTAATTCTTGTTGTTTCTAAGAATAAAAAGAAGCTTCAGAGAGAATCATTTCGAAACGCTAGATAACGTTAAAGAGGCCGTGACTCGATCCTTGAAAGGGATTCCTATCGAGCCTTACACACTGAGAAAAAAATGTAGGTGGCATACTTAAAAAGATAGGTTACATGCGTAATTCCTGTAGTTTTTGGACTTAACATACAACAGACGTATAACTGAAAACGTATGTTTATAATACTTTCTGTATAAGTGTTTCGTCTATACGTACTTTCCGTATGAAACAATGTAGTCGGTCAGGATATCACATGCAAATGGACGTACATAACATATAGCTGACGAAGGTAACATAAGTATATGCATGTGATATACGGAAAACTGTTAGATGTCAGACATCCTGCAACGGCAGGATGTAACATCTAAGAACAGTGCCTATGTAGCATACGTATAACGTATGCTCCGTACTGATTTTTATAGTAAGCAAGGGAATACCGTATATTTGTACAATATACTGCGGTCCGGAGAACGGATTTTTCTTTGTGCAATAAGAGTACTGCAACTGGCAGAGACATTGCTAACGGTGGTCGGGGCACAAGGAAGCTATTTTTAAAAGCTTTTAGTAATTTGTTCTTTGATGTGCAACACATATCTCTTTCCGGATTTGTTCTACTTACATATGGGATAGTCTTTGTAAATGGAAAATACATTCTCAAATCATTCGACTGACACAATATGGGGGCCACTGACTTGATAGTTATCCATTTATCGGACGTTAAACGAAGAAAACCCCACAGCTCTGCTTCACACTTAGACACGCTGAGAGTTGCTATGCGGACTGAATCGCGATTCATCACTAAATAGTATCACTGCCAATTATTCGGGGGTTGGTTATCCGTTGTCTTTGCACTACCTTAGCGCTCCTGTCTGAGATGAGGAAATGAGGATAAATGTTATTATTGACCTTCTTGCTTAGAGTCATGCCTCATTGAAGTTCTGGTACACCGTTTGCTGCAAACTTAAAGTACCAGTAGTAACAAAAGGTTCTGAGAGATCTGGGTTGCACTCATTTCTGTATGGCGATTGAACGATAATGTAAAATGACGGTCATCCGTATATTCGTGCTTAATGGATAATCTTTTCCTGGTCGTCTCGTCACAGTTTCTGACTTCTGAAAGTGCTACTACATCGTGGAGACTACATTTCCAGACACAGTGAGTTACGTTTCAAATTCGGCTTACAACTATCCTGCTTTTATTTTACTGATCTTCCTAGGGCCATGCATAGTTCAGACGTTAGCTATAAACCGTTATGGATGTATATGACACATACTTACTTGAATTGCTTTGTCAAATGATATGCCTTGATTACCTTACGTATTTACGTAGACACAGTGTTATGTATTCGGTGTCTCCCACTAATATAGTCGCTTTCCACCACATCACTTTAATTTTGGACACGTACATATTTCGAGAATTGGTGAAACGTTTTGGGTGAGATTATTTCTGATTTTTCACGTTTTCATTTAATAAACTAATGGATCGCATGCACATCTTTTAAAATTTTAGATTATATGATTTTAAAATATCTTATTAGAATGTGGAATAAACATGACAAAGTTTCGAAACAAACTTTTTGAGACATACTACAATAACAATGTATCGGTTCACTGTTATAATAATATACATTTTATAAGTATTTACGCTAATTAATTATCAATTTACCATTGAATTTTCAGCAAATAAGGGTGACAATTGATAATATGGGCGTCTGTGATGGATATGAGGAAAGCGATTATGTATTTAAGGATGTTTCTCTATGGATGATAAATAAAACAACATTGGAAGCAAATGGAACTCTGATTGTTAAGAAGGAAGTGGATAATTCTTTAAGGGTAAAACGTACTTTTCCACATTCATAACAGTAAGTGCAAATATTAGTTGTAACGTTTCTACAAATATCTTACCTCATTTTGGGTTATAAATAAAAGAGAAGAATTAAGAAGATTTAAAATTAAACGGTATCTAAAATGTAGTATATATATACACAAGGTGTGTAAGTATTTCAAACCACGAGGAAAATGGATTCGGTTTGTTATATAGGTAAGAAATTACAATATACATATATGCATATTCTCCAGAATATGTTCAGTTTTATTTTGTGTTTTCTGTATTTAATTTAGGATCTCACAGTACCATTAACAAAATAATTTATGCCAGAATCACTCAAAAATTAAGTACACTAATAACTTTCAAAATTTATCATAAGAATTTATCGAACATTTATCGAACAAATTAGCAGTTACCTAATGTGAGTTGCGATAAGTATGAAATGAATTGCTGGACATTAAAATGCGTTATTAAGAAAGATTTAGGAACCCCGAGTGTGGCTGACAGCTTAAGATACAAGTAAAATTATTAAAATTAACCATTATGCGCAATGCAAGACTGCACTGTAAGAGCACTACGATGAGACCTTGGATGGCGTCTTGAGAAATTACAATCGATGCTTCCGCAACACATTGCCATAGCTCAACAACTGTAGCTGGCGGAGTTCCCGAATATGTAAGACGTTTTATATTCATAGTCCAGATGTATTGATTCATCGATCGATCAGGTAAACGCGCCGACAAAGATTTAAATATGTTTATCCAGCAAGTATATAATCTTCCAAATCGCATGTTACTGGGTGTTGTTTTGTTGAAAATTAGCTCCATGGTAGACCTAGGACTGTAATGGATACAGAATAGGATCGTATCTGGGTTTGTACAATTGTATTGACAGATACGAATACGACGTAAAGAATACTGAACAAAGAGAAGTGGGCGCAGTTCGAGGAGAGGACTTGCCATCCCATTCTTCATGCGCATTGTTTGCGGAACTATGTACATAGGGGCACACATATGCCACATATATTCACACACATGTCTATTAAAATAATGAAATGATCTGTTTTCGATACCCGTAAGATGTGCGAGGTGGTAACATTAAAGATGCTTCTCTGTACATGACTGTTGTTAACAATATGTTAGGTGATTGTATTCGGAGAGTTGTACGTTAGGTGGATTTCAATTCAGGCAGTTGCTAAAAAGTAAGATATTAAGAACGAGACTTCGCTGAGTATCGAAAAGGTTAAATTGCAGGTGTATGGTTAATGAGCGCAGGCGTATTTAAGGTAGCAGCTGTGGAAGATATATAGCTGAGGTGATGACAACCTATATAATTTGTGGCAAAGCAACATCAGCGAAGACTAATAGTGGACTGAGGAGAAGTTTCAATGACAGGAATTGAAGAGTATTGAAGGTGATTATCCCAAACGACGTTAGAGCTAATGTTACAGAAGTGACTTCTAAACTCAGGCAGTACATGAAACATTCTACTGTGACAATCATGATCTGATCCGAGCAACATAATCTTGTCAACAACCTTTAGTACAGAGAAAATGGAGCCAGGAACACGCAAATAGGAGCGCCTAGGATTGGAGAAGCGTAACATAATCGACCATATAACCTTTCACTTTATCTTCAACACGATACTGTCTTTATATATGACAGACACCAAAATGGGGTTACTCTTCAAACTGTTCCATCGCTACCGTGAAGCATTGCACCTGCTCAATGTAGCTGTAAGTCTAATTTTCTGGTATCCCGTGGACGCTATGAGTACGTTAATAGAGCGCTTTGCAGCTAGTGATTATAATATCATTTTAATTGAAGACATACATTCTATGATCCAGATGCTTTTCCAATTTTTCAGGATGAAGATTCGCCTACTTACATTTCTGTAGCTTGAATTTATTAACAGCTGGATGAACTACAACAGGTATATTAATACGCTTATTTCCAAAACCTCAACACCATTTAGCATCTGTGTTCAGTTGTGAAGTTCCCGGAGCAAAAACAACATCTATTCTCGCTGAAGGAGATAAGTGCTGCGCTGTACGATTAATGACCCAATATTCCTCTTAATACATATGGTGAACACAGGGTCACTTTCCCCAAAACAAGTAAGGAAAACAAGAAGAAATAAGGGTACAATGTCGCTTCACCCAAAACTAATAAAAGAAAAAATCGAGATATCAGAAAGCAATGCAAATGGCACTACTGTATGCCTTATTCTGTCTTGGACTGGTAATCATGCTTTCGTACTTGTTTTCTTTAAGAGTTGTTTAGTGAATGAAGTTGTTACAGGTGTTGTTCTGGTATTTCAACAAAAGTCCTTAGAGAATTTTGTGGACATCTCTGTCATCTTTCTTCTGAAATAGTAGTTGTTGCATGTTTGACAAAAGTATCACGTAAAACTTAAAACGGCCCAAACGACAAAATCAGATGTAGAACAATGAGATTCTACTCTTTAAAAATTGCTGTTAGACCAAGTATATATTATTTCAAGATATAACATCTCAACCTGGCACTTTTTCTCAAGATTTCTTGTCTCTAATGACTTCTTATTGACAAACCCAGACAACAGAAAAACGCAAATGATTATAAAAACGGATTTCAGATTGCTTGTAAGGGTACATGTATGCCAAAATTTTCCTATTTCGTCCTTCCCTTTACAATATTTCTATCTCGAATCACTCTTCATCCGTCATAGAACATCGTGATTATGCAGAGTTAAGGATCAATTTTCTTCACTTAGAAGCTAATCATAGTTCACCGCAAAACTTTCAAAGAGTTATCTGTAGTTCAGGCTGTAACAGCACATTTTCAATAAAGAAAACATCTGTAATCTTGTTTTATACTTCACTGAGCAAGCAAAACTGCTTTGGGTGTGTGAGTAGCCAATCAGCGCCTGTCCACTTACTCGTCTATAGCACAAAAACAAACATGTTTATTTTTAAAAAAAGGAAAGGGATGCTTCAGCATACCGTATCATCAGGTTCCACTTAAAACAATGTACTTGGTTTGCTTTATCCATGCCGTTGATAAGGATCAAATAGGAAAATTTTGTGTAGCCATCCCTAAGTTTTCTGTAACAAATCATGTTGCTGAACGAGGAGTTAAATTAGTTCAAGGATAGAAGGAAATTTTAACAAAGAATGAAAGTAAGAAATAGTTATGGTTACTACTTATTTCCAAAAATCACGAGAAATACTTCGATAGCAAGAAATCAATGATATTGGATAACTAAAATTATATTGACAAATGTAATATTGTTTGCACTGTAAGTGCGGTTGCCATGTGCACTGTAATTTACACTTCATATGATTATATGATTAAATTTAACTGATGTTCCTAAGTGCAGACCGTGCTACAGAAAACGATTAATTGTTCGAGACTTTTTTCTGAAATTGCTACAATTCTATATTTTGCACGGCCATAGGCAACAAAACTTTAGTCCTTGAGTGATTAGTTGCATCCTCTTTCTTCCCTTGCCTATATAATGTAGTCTCCGTCATCTCATTGCTGCTGTGATGTAATATACTCCTTCCATTCAGAGAAACTCGCCTGAGAGATTCTTGAATCGAGCGTTACGATGTGTTCATCAGATTTACATGATAACTAAATGTAAAATGAACTTGTCGCGTTTAAAAAGACGTTTAAAAAAAGCTTTGTTCTCAAAAAGACAATATTATCTGGCGTACGCACTGAAAAACAAACGTAAGTAAGTTAGCGTCCAGAGTTAGTAAGCGTACTCGTATGTGTCTAATCAAAGTTCGTGGCGGACGACATGAGACCGTGCCCAAAAGATACAAGTGTGCTTTCCAAGTACGCTTATTTCCCGAACTGACGTCACAAAGTGTGCGTCAAAAGGTCCAAGTTCACAAGCGTAAGAGTGAATAGTGCGTAGTGTGAGAGGATGTACATTACGTTAGCACTGCTGTGCTGATGTGCACTTTTGTGCTTAGCATTGCTGTTTCTCATAGTAGGAAGAACGACATTATCAAAATGACCTAATACAATTTTAAAAGGAATATTTTAATTATTTTTATTGAGCTGAATATTTTGTAAGCTGATCTTATAATAATTTATTTGATAAATATACAAATTAGTAATTTCATAAGTGAAATATAAAAATGTTACACAAATAAGAAACATATTTATGTTCTCTGAGTATGCAATGGAATTTAAAACAGTGTAGGAATAGCTACCAAATAATTTCTTTAATAATGCTTTAAAGATGTTTCTGTTAAAAATATTACATGGTTTATGTAGATTAATTGTGATAATTAGACTATCGGTAATGCAGCTGTTTGCACGTAAATTACAAACTTCAATGGCATCTGGATTGAAATTTTATGCTTTAGTGTAATAAACATAGAATAATGAATACCTAGATTATTTATTACTCTATGGTTACAGCTGCAAGTGTTAAATCCTTGGTAGATAGGCCTAATTTTTCAGATTTGATTCTAAATAAACATATTCTATTCAATGGTACCATATTTTCTTGCACTTGGTCTGAATGAGGGACCGTAATATGCCACTACCGTTCATTTTGCATTTTTGACAGCTAACTAAAAGTGAAATACAGGTCACAAATTTTTCTACACGTTTATCAAAGATTTCACACATTCCTCTTAATTCATATAATCTCATTACTGTACCCACTATGAAACGATTATGAATAAGTAATGCCTTCCGATCAGTTGAACAATGAGAGACATTATATCATATACGTACTGTATTTTTTCATAAAACCATCTCTTAATTTTCATAAAATTCTTATTAGAAGTCTTCTTTTTTGTTATACTTGGATTAGGAGATTTGTTACGTAACTGCAGATTAAGAATATGGAGACACTATTTCGAAGATTTATGAGTAAAATGTATAATTCGCAAAGCAAGACAGTTAATCTGAGGAAGTTAATTATTATTAACACCATATTACAGAAATAGGCCAATCAGTATGACTGAACCTGAAGCAATACGATAGAACTACCACAACTACAGTGTCATCGTTGTATAATCCAGTGATTTATCAACACTCCCCTAACACTCCCAGCACCCCTCTAAAATTTTCGGACATCCCCCGGAAACAAATTCCCTACAACCCATCAACTAGGGAGGTGCAATATTAAAAAGATTCATTCTAGTTCTGCCTAAAGCCCTCCAAACTTTGTAGAAAATATTTTAAATGATCTTATCTTTAGGCAGAACGGAAACTCTTAATCTTTGGAGACAGGAAATTCTATGCGGAGGAAAGTTTTACGGAAATACAACATCGAATGGCTTGACTCCTAGCGTGTTTGTACGCAGATCGGAAGTCATATGTAAAATGGCTGTAGTAACGAGCGCGGGAACTAAATCCAAGCGGTCAAAATGCAAGGAAAATTCTGACGAGAACAAAATCACAGGAGTATATATTGGATGTACAGTCAGCGACAGTAGAAAATGGAGGTTGGATACATAAGAAATGATAGCTTTTTCCAGTAGCAGAATAGTTTCACTCGATGTCTGATAGTTGGACAACCAACATGACAGCAAATACGTGCCCGAAAACATAACATGCCAGGATATTCCTCCATTTGGAGGAAAAAGTATTACTATCTGAGAGCATCATTTAGAGAAACAACCACGAGATAAATCTGCAGAAATTCCATTCACATTAAGTTCAAAGAGATAGGAATTAATGCAAAGAAAACGAAAAGAATAATACGCTTCATGCAGAAACCGAAAAAGTACAGAAAGCTAAACAAAATGAGAAAAGAAGGAAAGGAAAGAGCAAAAGACATGGGAATAAATTAAATATTAACACTTAAGGATAAACAGTGTCCGTCTTTCCCCCTGTCCCCGTCTTGGTTTTTCTCCCTTCATAGGATAAATCTCTTTCAGTATCAAACGCGAACATCATTTATAGTGTTGAATTCCTTGAAAAAATTTTAACTCAGTCCAGGCCGAGACTCAAACCCCAGACCCTTAGAATGACAGTCTCACGCGGTATCCACTTACCTACACAGGCTCTATATATAAATAAGCTATTACCCGCGCTGTTATCAAACGTGTTAAATCAGCCATTGTCGGTGAGCCACCCCAGTTCCATTTTAAGTTTAAATTTTATTTACCTCACTTAGCCATCTATGGGTAGCAGTCCCCTTGCTTTCATAAAAAGCATTTGTTCTGTAAAATAAAATCAAGAATGAATTAATCTGTACTATTGGGAGCATACTGGTGCACCAACATATCTATCTATCTATCTATCTATCTATCTTTAGCTGCTAGGGGTCTAAAAAGGACGAAACAATAGATATATTCTAAATTTTCTAACTTTGATTTATTTGCTCCTCTCTATACTATGTTGACTAAATCTTGATCTGAAGAAATGCGTGAAGCAATAAAACTATGGATATGCTATTGCCATCAACACGTTCTGTTCTAATGTAGTTTTCGAAATGTCATGATATTTTCCCTAAAATATCACTATTTTCGCAGAAACAACTTTTGATGTCACCGTTTTACAAAGAAATAAGTATAAAAAGCTTTATCGACCCTATTATCTATTCACAAATAAATATTTTGTTGTTTTTTTAAGAAACAAAATGTATTTTGTTCATTACATACCACCAAGGCATCTTTCTGTGAGACGAAAAAGTCGAAGGACAAAAAAGTTTATATTTTACAATAAATTTTGTTGAGAGTGGTAAAGGACTGTGAGAAACATCGTTATAGAAAGTTTCGTTAATTAATTTTAATAAATAACATATTTATACATATCTATAATTTTGAGGGGTTTAAACGGGACGAAATGTTTCCAATAATTTGGATCTTTTTTAAATAACAACGATATTTTACATCTTATTGCAATGAATCTGACATAATTCAATCTAAGTAGCATAAGAAACGTTTTCCCGAGACGTGTCAGTAATTAGATAGAAATAACGTTGATCGATATGACGATATTTTTTATGGTCAAGGGGTTTTTTCGGGACGATTTTTGGTTATTTCCAGGTATCCAACTCTCAACAGAATGTGTAAGAAAATGTCGGCAACTGTGAGCGTATTCTTTAAAACGTCTCTTCTCAAGCATTTCTCATTTCATAAACTATGCTGTTTAAACAGTTCACAGAAATTAGGATGGAAAATTGACAAAAACAGTGTCTACCAACATTTCAGATAGAACATCATGTCCATACACAATTGCTTCGGAGAAAGTCGCACCACCCTTCGCTCATAACAAACGCTATTGAGAAGGGGGAAGTATGTAGAGGAGGAGCCCTCCCCACGTGCGTCACGCAGCAGCTCAATAGTTGATTGACACCTGAAGTTTCTTTATAGCTGTTTTCTTCCGCTGGTTATAAAGCAGTAAAGCGAACAAGAAAGACTGGTTACAGATTTCAATAACAATTGTATAGGCTGTGCTCTACACAAACATATTTAAAGCTGAGAAAATATGTAGAAGCCCTAGACTAAAAGACACACACCATTCGAAATTATAACTACAATACATGTATATAGAATAAGAAATACATGTTACTCAATGATAATTAAATAATCCAATGTAACACCACTCTACAATATATCCCGTATTTTCAGGAACACCATCAATAAGACCATTATATTAGTTTTATTTATGGTTTAGTGTCTCACTGGTAATTACGCTGAAAGGTGAGGTTCCGACTTCATCTGATCGCATGCAGTTTTTTATATGGTTTCTTGCCTTTCACTCCTTACATTGCGTCGTTTATTTTTATTATTAATTATTTATTATTATTATTATTATTATTATTATTATTATTATTATTATTATTATTATTATTATTATTATTATTATTATTACTACATTATTAGAGAGTTGAGTTGATTTTGAGTTTAACGTCCGTTTCAGCAGCTAAGCTGTATGAGAAGTGGACGTACTGATTAACGTGGAATCCGAAACACATGAGCTCCTACTGGGAATCGAACCCAGGTACCCCACGCCAAAAACGCGTACGCTAATCGCTTAGGTATGGAGATACTACTACTACTACTACTACTACTACTACTACTACTACTACTACTAATAATAATAATAATAATAATAATAATAATAATAATAATAAAGTTTAAATTAAAAGACAAATTCTGACCAAAGCAAATATTAACTAATAAATAATAGTATTACAATTTCGGCAAATTAATTTGCCGAAACTGTAACGCTATTATTTATTAGTATATATATGCTTTGGTCAGAATTTGTCTTTTAATTTATACAGGAAGTTCCAAAGCTAGAATGAGTGGTATTCAAATAATATAGTTAATAACATCAAGAAATTTTGAAAACAATAATTTTGGGAGAAAATAGTTTTTGTGGTGGTAAAGTAAAGAAATGAAATTAACACTAAAAGCATTTGCGAGATTAAATGTTTCTATAAACTAAACTACTTCCCTGATATTCGAGAAAACCGCACTCAATGTTTTTAATTTCTTCAT
This sequence comes from Thermobia domestica, assembly GCF_964235325.1. Classification (NCBI taxonomy): domain Eukaryota; kingdom Metazoa; phylum Arthropoda; class Insecta; order Zygentoma; family Lepismatidae; genus Thermobia; species Thermobia domestica. Next base: position 124,477,905 of record NC_137467.1, read on the forward strand.
TTTACTTTTTCAAAAATAGTTTCTTCTTTTTAATGCATTTTATAAAAACTTTGCTTTGTTATAATTTCAGCATCATCTTTACCAAAGGATTTACCAATGAATAAATTAGAAATTTATTTATGACCTCTTTCTAGTACCGAAGTTATACGTTGCTTGAAAGCAGTAATGGTTTTAGATTTTCCCTCAGGGGTGAGGATTTCAATACACTAGGTGTGAAAAGTAATATTGTTGAAATGGTGGGAAATTCACATTTACCATGTCCAGGAGGAATTCAATAGCTCCAAGGGGCTCCCTGTCACTCTCTGAAATAATCACTGCTTGAAAATGAAATCTCTGAGTTTAGTGCCACACAATTATGCTCCAAGGCTGAAGGAGATGGTAGCGAATGAAACAAACAAATGATGGTAAAATCTTGGCGATATAAAAAGAGGGAGGTAATGGAAGGTATTCTAGAAAACCAGTGCACATAGTTTTCATCCTCAATCAAACCGGCTTGGAGAGAACCAGGACCGAAGCTGGGGCCACATATCCTAAGAAGTAGGTAGGTGCTCTATCACTGAGCCACCGAGGATGCCGTATAAGTGAATCCTACCTTAAGATCGAATCAGATATATGTTAATGAGTTCAAATTTTAAGACTGATCAAGAATCGAACTCGGAGCCTCTTACATCACGCTCGCTAACCACCAAAACAGAGCGGAGACTGTAGGGGGTGAAATACAGGGACCTGATCCCTATTAATTGTAACTTTCTGAAGATAGCTCCCCACTCATCACAAATATATATTCCAAATATTATACTTTATTCCTTTTAAGACATTTTTAGTACTCAAAGAGCATTCCCTAAAAATCTCGAAATCTAATTTTGTAAAACAAACACAGGGGCGGATCCAGGATGGCGATCGGGGGCGATCGCAACTCCAAGAATAGGATTTAAAAAAAATAAAACCCATTACAAAGTTGTAGCTCTTGATTTTTTTTTAAAACTTTGTATTATAATTGTAGAATAAAACCTAAAATAAGTAAGTCTTCAATTGCAGAAGTTAAATGAATCAATACATCTCAATAAATTACGTGCATTGGAATTCTTGCTCAGAAAATGCCCACTTTTGAAAATGTAGGTGGCCGCTTCTCCTCTTTCTTTTCAAGATGCAATATTTTGAGCTATCCGTTCCTTCTCAAAACTGATTTCTGCTTCTTGTTAACAATTGGTAAACAGTAAGCTATAAACCCATTTATCCGCAAGTGTTTGCCAATATTCCTGTTTTAGAAGGTCCATTTTGTCAGTACAGAAAGTCAATAAACGTAATGGTTCTGGCATTTTACATGCAAGTGCAATTGAAAATACAAAGAAGGAAGTAATATAACTAGCGTATGAATAGAAATTAAAGTTCATGATTCAAGAAGAATTCGTATTCTTATTATTATTCTTACTCTACTGCCATCTATTTACTCTATTTGTAATCCATCAGTATCAACGTTTAAACAAGTCAACATGCACGGCAGTGCATGGCAGCCAAGTTCCGCGAAGAAAATGAAAACTGGCCTGCACTGCCGTAAGCATATTATACACAAACAAGAGTATTGAGTAAAATCGCCGATTTCGAGGCTCTGTAAAACCGATTCTAGTAAGAGGATAAAACATGAAATTTAGAATTTAAGGAGATATCCGAGAGATGTGCTCATATACCAAATCTCACATTCCTACCTTCAACCATATTCGAGTACTGGACCCCTAAAATATGCAGTTTTCAGGTTCGCTGACTCACTGACTCACTCATCAAATTGATTAGGTACTTCCCAATGAGACAGAGACGTGAAAATTAGCACAAAGGTACCTTATAATGACCTGAGTATAGAAAAAGTCCGAAATCTGATGAATGTGCTATGGGAAATTTTACATGGGCAAAAAACTGTCCTTAGCTAAGCAAGAAATCGTTTCACTCACTCACTCATCAAATTGATAAGGTACTCCCCAATGAGATAGAGACGTGAAACTTTGCATAAAGGTACTCTATAACGACTTGAGTATAGCAAAGGTCCGAAATCTAAGGAATGTACTATGGAAAATTGTTTATGGACAAAAAAAAAAAAAAAAAAAAAAAACTGTCATCAGCCAAGCAAGAAATCGTTTCATTGACTCACTCATCAAATTGATAAGGTACTCCCCAATGAGGTAGATACGTGAAACTTTGCATAAAGGTACTCTATAATGACTTGAGTATAGAAAAAGTCAGAAATCTAAGGAATGTGCTATGGGAATTTTTTTATGGGCAAGAAACTGTCCTTAGCCAGACAGGAAATCGTTTCATTCACTCACTCAACAAATTGATTAGGTATTTTCCAGTGGGATAGAGACGTGAAACTTTACATAAAGGTACCCTATAATGACTTGAGCATTGTGCTATGGGAATTTTTATAGGCAAAATACTGTCCATAGCCAAGCAAGATATTGTTTCACTGACACTCATCAAATTGATTAGGTAGTTCCAACGAGATAGAGATGGGAAATTCTGCATAAAGGTACCCTACAATGACTTAACATAAGATTTTGTATCCCAGGAAAACGCCTATTTAAATAACATGGGGATTTCTTTATCTCCCTTTAGATTCCTTAAAAATTAAAAAAAAAAAATTCACTTTTAGCAATTTTCCTGTAGGTTAGTCGCGGGAGGCTACAATCGTGCCAAATTTCATCATTCTAATCTTGCCGGAAGTGAATAAACATTTTGGGGTGTAGAAGACATCCAATATAAATAACATGGAAATGTTTTTTCAGTTCCTCTTAAAACCACTCTAAAGTTGGAATTGTTTATTATTACTGATTACTTAGGTAATACTAACAAAAACGTAGAAGCATACTGAATTTCAAGATCCTATTCCAATTCCAAGTTCCTAAAACATGAGATTATAGGTCCAAAAAAAGACCCATTTAAATAACATGGGGAAATTCTTCATCCCCCTTCATCATTTCAACTTTCCACGTCAACCGGAAGCACCTCTTTAATTTATGTCAGTTCATGTAGTTTTATACACAGTTAGGATATGTTGGTGGCAAATATTAAGATTACAAGCTATTTGAAAGGTGTATATCATTGGAAGGAAAACTCGAGGCAGTATGAAAGTGCGCGACATGCGCGTCATGTAATGAACTCCGTAATTTCGCAATGTGGAATGGTAGAGAACAATCAAGTATATTGAAACATCAGCCATGTCTAGTGATGTAGCAGCGAGGATTCAGCATCAAGGGTTTTGGGCCCTGTTGATACTCTTCGTATTTAAGTAATGAAAAATGAGATGTTAGCGATCGTGATTTTGTAGTTCGGGTAAATGAATTAGAATCTCGTTTGGACATAACTCTCTGACATATATTTAATAGAATAAATCATCCCCGCTGTTCTAGTGGCTAGCATGTGTGCCTTTCTTGTACGGCGTCCTGAGTTCGATTTCCGGTTGGAGAACCCTTGGGAACTAATGTTGCATGTGACACATTATGACTCCTTTAAAAATGTACAATTTTAAATTTAAATCCAGCAATATGCCACAATTGAGAATCCCAATATACGATATTGACATGGTGAACTACAAAAAGAAGTGAAATATGAACAAAAACACCAGAAGTGCAAAAAGTGCAGCCAAGTTCGTCAGCCTCAAAAAGTGTTGAGATGAGGATAGATGAACCAAGTTCCTTAGGCCTGCATCTGAAACGAACACTGGAACTTGGCACGAGGTGTCAAGGAAAATGATGTTAAGGAACCTTAGGGATAGTGGTGGTGGGCGTGGTGGGTTTGGGACCACCACCAACCTTAGGAATATCAACTTCGCTAAGGCGCTAAGGCACATATACAATATACTGCAGTAAGATTGGTGGTTCGAAACCCAGACAAGGAAAACTTATATTCCTTCACGAAGTGTCAAGGTAAATGATGTTAACAAGCCTTACGGATGGTGTTTGTGAGCGTGGTGGATTTGGGGGTCACCATTAGCCTTATGGCTGAAATGTCTCGGCCGTGAAACTAGAAACAGACATCTTAATGTATTCGAATATGTTAGACATCTCGCGCCAAGTTCCAGTGTTCGTTTCAGATGCAGTGGTAAGGAACTTGGCTGATCCATCCTCATCTCAATACTTTTTGAGGTTGACGAACTTGGCTGTACTTTTTGTACCTCTGGTGTTTTTGTTCATATTAATTCTACAGAAGAGTCCATTCCCTTTTCTAAAATTGTTTGACTTTTTTTTTCTTTTTTCTTTCTTTTTTGCAATATATTATTACCTTGTTTTGAGCTCGAACGACTTCCCCCCCCCCAATATTCAACTTGGATCCGCCTCTAGTTACACAATTAAGGAATTATCCACAGAAAGATACATTTAAATTTTTTGTTGTTTATTACAAGCGCTTGCATGCGTAAAATAAAAAGAAATTTCTATTTTAAGTAGATACCAATGTAAAGTAAAGCTAAATAATGTCAACTGGAAAGCAAAGTTGTTAATGTTTAATTTAGTCGGCAATGTCCTAGTGAGATCACCGAAGTTAAATAGTACCGGATCTGGCCCGAGTGACCATGCATACTCATTACCTGGTATCGGCATTTCAGTATACACCCAGCGTCGTGAGGACAATTGGGACAATTGGGCAATTGGGCAACAATTGGGCAACTACTTGAAAGAAAGTATTGAACTCGTTGACTTCAACTTTCGGCTATTCAAGATTCGTTTAATAACCTCAGGCAATGAAATTTACAGATGTTAACTCAAGAGAAAGTGTAAGCGAATCTTGAATTCAAGATTGCCTAATGTGAAATTATGTTGGTAGTACTGACAAGAAATGACACAATTTAAGAAATTTGTAGTTTCTAAATTAAAAAAAAAAAATAAAAATAAAAAGTACACATCAAAACAGTATAAGCGCAATTACACTATATGACTAGATATTATATGTTTGACACCAAGATATGAAAATATTACATGAAAATAACCTCAGGCAATGAAATTTACAGATGTTAACTCAAGAGAAAGTGTAAGCGAATCTTGAATTCAAGATTGCCTAATGTGAAATTATGTTGGTAGTACTGACAAGAAATGACACAATTTAAGAAATTTGTAGTTTCTAAATTAAAAAAAAAAATAAAAATAAAAAGTACACATCAAAACAGTATAAGCGCAATTACACTATATGACTAGATATTATATGTTTGACACCAAGATATGAAAATATTACATGAAGTTACAAAATGCATTACAGAAAATATAAAATGAAGTCACAAATTCGACGAGAGTTTGCATAATTCATAAAATAAAATTAAGCAAAGCACCAAAGATCAGTATAAGCACAATTATGGTATAGATAGTATGCGCTTGACATCGAGCATCACCATTAAAAGTGTAAATTTTTAATTAAGTGCAAACTGTTTTATTGCAGTATGCAGGGGTCTGAACCGAAAAAAAAATTGTAACAATAAAACTTATGGGACAGATTCTTCCCATCAAGTATAGGCATATCCTAAAAGTGACTAGATATTCACTTAAGCTTCACCCAATATGGCTGCCATATCTCATATGATTGCCGTAGTCTATAGAATGTCCATGTTTCCTTGATTTCTTACCTTTCGTTCAATTATACGATTTTGAAACTTATAACAAAATATTTTGTAAGCAAATTTCTTCTTGTTTGATATAAAGTACAATCTCTGTAGGTTAGGTAGATATAAAGTTACAAATGAAGGAGAGGGTTGTATCGTTTAATCTTGTATCTGTTTTTTTTTTTTTTTTTCTCAAGCGTATTTTTCTGATTTTTCATAAAGAAAGCAGATTTCATCAATCAGTCGAAATGTTTAAATACATGAAAATACAGGAGGAAACATGGATGATGTGATGATGTGATGATATTTTTACATGAATTTTCAGGAAGTAACATGGCTTTGTCTCTGTTCCAAAAAGGGAAGAAAACCTTTGAAACTACTCAAGAGATAGACAGTTAATTGTAACAGGTTATGAGTATATTCAATAATTCTACCACAAATCCTGAAGAACTAGTAAAAGTGGGATAACGTTTCCAATTATACTTTTATGCATCCCATGGGGTGACGCACTGGCTTTCTGTCGATATTTCACATACAGAAGACTTATTTCATACCAGTCACTTACCTCTCAGTATTACTCTTAAGAGCAAGTGTGAGCAGACGGCACGTATAGAAAGTGTACCATGAGGAGCTAACTTTGCTGGAGCAACATATTCAAGTAATTGATATGGGGGGGGGGGCAACATATTCAAGTATTGGGGATCGGAAGAGAAAATGGAGAACGCTACCTAGTTCGTTGTTTGGACATAGCAGCGCCATTTTTTTTAAAAATTTCGTGTATTGCAAATGTAAAACTCTCATGTACTTGGGCTTATTGTTTATGTTCGAGATTGTTTCACTCAGACATGCAGTGGCGTAATTAAGGGCTTGGGGGCCACCCAGCATACAACGTGGAATGGGGCCCCTTCTCTACGTCCTACATCACGATTTGGAGCCCCGTGATGGCTTGCCCCCCCGCAATGCGGGGTCTGCGGGGTCCTTATTTAAGCCCAGCCGTATCGTTTATGTCCTAACAGTGTACCGTGCCAGGGATGGACTTTTTTTTTTTTGTCTTTTATGTACCATAAATTATTTCTATCGCTTATAAAAAACTAAATTTTGCTTAAATAACGTTTTCTCTATAGATTATTTTGCTAAATAACATTACAGACACTTCCGTATAATGCCCTATTGTTCTCAAATGCATCATATTTTGTATATGTCAAGTGTAATTCTAGCATGTTCACATATTTTCTTTCTCTATTTTTTTTTTTTTACTTATATAAATATTATTTGTATAAACAAACAAAGAAATCAGAAAAATACGCTTGACAGAAACACAGGCACAACATTAAGCGATACAAGCCTACTCCTTCATTTCTAGATTTATATCTACCTGACCTACAGAGATGAATATACGAAACGAAACGTAATTTTATTCACAAAAATATTTTGTTACAAGTACCAAGACCGTATAATTGAACCTAAGCTAAGAAATCAAGGAAAACATTATTTTTCTATACACAGTGTCGGCCAAATTGAATATGGCAGCCACATTGGATGTAGCTCAAGAGGAATGTTCGGGGACTTTCAGGATATTAGTATACTTGATAAAAGGAAACTATCCTGCAAGTTTCGTTAGGCTACCAATTTCCGCTGGGTTTGTCAAAATTTTCCGCTACATACTGGACTATTTAATAAGAACGTGAAAATACTTTCAAGAAAAAATGATAACTATTAATAAGGTGCAGGACTACCAACGTATGCGAGCTAAACGAAGTGCTTTAAAAAATCAACTTTCGCCTAGTAAGAAAATTAACTGTGTCATCGCTTTGATTGACGTTTGCATAGCTAGGAGGTATTAGGCGAATCTTGAATAGGCGAAACTTGAAGCCCGGTGAACTCCCGTCTAGTAATCCAGCATTAACGGCGAGGGGGGCGATGTGCTGACCACACATCACTCCAAAGGCATGAATGCCGTAAACCAGCTTTCAAGCCATGGTCCCCTAAAGGCTGTTACGCCAATGTTATTTAAAGTTTAATTCAGTGATGGTAGGTAGTATTCTGAGATTTATTATTTTTCTTTTTCCATTTTGCATAATTATGTTTTTTTTCTCGTTATTATATATATATATAAAACATTCTAGCAGTTTCGATTTGCTCGACTACAAACACGGAAGTGTACGATAATTTGGAACTATTCATACTGTTAGGTGAAAAAAAAAAAAGAAATACCTATATAATGCATCACAGTTTTATGAGCTTGTATAAGAAACAGAAAGTGAAATCTGAGGAGAGATATCTGAGTTTGAATCTCGTGTTTGGTGACACAACCCGAGACCATAGATAATAAAAGATGATCGTTGGAGTTGATTTTAGTGTCCCGTTCTGCACCAAGGCTATATGAGACGCGGACCTACAGCTTAATGTGTAACTATAATATTATGGAGAATAAGCGCATCGTAAGGTTGCAATAAGCTCGTGTTATAAAGTGTCAATTAAAGTTGGTGTTGTGAAAGGTAATTAAGGATTTCATCCATTTGAAACAAATATTGTATAGTAAAATATCTATTTGTTAAGATAATGAACGTGATTTTCTTTGTTTAACATGGCAGTCAAAGAAGAATTAATGGATAATAAATACCAAATTGTAAAATTTAAATTTCCCATCGTTTAAATACATTCTTGCTACTATCGAAGGCATTATCTGGTAGGAATGTTGAATAACCCTGATTCAGCAGGAAGAAAATAAGCTATAGTATTGAAGTTGATTGATTAGAGTTTCGCTATATAACAAACATTGAGGTTATATGAGACAAGATTTGTTGTTTAAAGTGAAATGTGGATCACTATTCGAGTTTTATCCAAGGCTTGATATACGTACTAATGATTGAATCCGCGAACACGCATAGGAAGCACGAGCATTGCAACTTAGCTACGAATGGACACGCCATTCAATAATTCTAATTCAAGAATGAAGGCTAAAAATAAGAAAGATGGAACGACAGTCTGTAAGATGATACTACTTTCACATTTTTTATTTCACACTACTTATTCCGAGACGAAATCGAGACTTGACATTCTAGATCGAGACAAGCGTACAGTGAGTTTATCGAGACCAAATCAGGATCGAGGCCATTATTTGTCAAACGAGGCAAGCTCTACACTGCGGTCTCGTCTCTTTACCACCCCTAATCCGAACTCCTCTAAATTGGACGATTCTCTAAAAGAAGTTGAAATAATTATAGGCTCAACAACCATTTGTAACATAGTTTAGAAAATGTTCATGATTTTTTGATGATGAACTTTATACCAATTTACCAACATTATTAGGGAACTATTCACACAGGTCCTGAGAATAATCAAGAAATCACAACTGGAACTGTTCACATAGGCGGTGGCAAATATAACAATGTGTAAAATTTTGGATGGCTGATGCCGTGAATGATAAGAAATAGTAGCATGTTTTGTGAAGTTTATTTCTATGTGCCAAACAAAAGGAAAGACAAGCGGAAACAATGAAAGCAGAAATTTTATTTGCTTTAAATCCACTCGCTCATTTCAAACATGGGAGAGTGCGACAAGTAAGCGATGGAAAAAAAAAAAAAAAAACGAAAGAAAATAGGAACGAAAGAAAAACAACTGACATAATTTACCTGGAATATTGATCATAAAAGAAAGTTCAAAACAAAGAAAACATTTTACTGGATGGTAGAATAATTATTTCGTTCTGATCAGTAACCTTAACAAAAAAGGAGGTGTGTAGAATTAAGCATGTCTGCATGAACTCGTTTCAAAATTAACGTGGCATTTCTAGACATTTTCTACATTCTATCTTCTAACTTTGCCCTCACTTATCTCCCACCCAGTATACGGTCTGCCACTAAACACTCTCTTTTTCTCTGTTTATTTTGGTGCTGAATCCAGTGCTAGTAATCAGTTTCAGCAATTTAATTCACCAAATCGGAATGTTCCCTTGTGAGTACTATATGTTCACGGAGTTCTTACTTGTTCTTTAGAAACACTTCGTATATGTCGTTACTTTGGGGATTAAAGTCGATCCTTTGGCGATATCTCATATGGGCAGTAATGATTTCAGATTTGTTACTGATGGATTTCAATGCATTGGATGTGAAAAGTACTACTGCAAAATACTGAGAATCCCCATTGAACTCGATATGAAGTATGTCCTGGGGGAAATTTCGTAGTTCCGGGAGCAATACCTTGGGCCACCTCTTGAAAAATATTATTGCATATGGGTGCTAGTGACCGCAAATTATTCATATAACAATTAGTTCTTCGTGTAGCTGCGGGTCTCCTATTGATTTTTCTTGTAAAGTTAAACATTTTATAAAAAGTCTCTTTACTGAAGTTTTTGCGCGAAAAACTGCTTTGAAAGAGAAATGGGAATAGACATTATTATTATTATTATTATTATTATTATTATTATTATTATTATTATTATTATTATTATTATTATTATTATTGTGATGCTTTATTTTGTTTAACCCAGGAACGGTCGACAGGTGAGCGCAGCGCTCACCCTATTTTATATTTTCGTTTCAAAGCCGCCCTAGTAGGGTCCGTGAGAGCCAAGTGTAACCTTTTCATTCTCTTCTGTTGGAGTAGTACTGGCTTTATAAATGTGACTATGCGTAATTTGTGAGCGCCGCGCTCACGTGTCGACGGACGACGTGAGTGATTACAAAAGAAAGGATTGCTGCATGTTTGTGTGAGAAGATGAAAAAAGAAATATATATTAATAACCTCTAAAACGTTACTTGCAATTTTGTTTTAAAAAAAAGAAAGAAAGAAAGGAAAAAAGAAAAGATTGTGTTTAAAGCATACTAAGTTTTACAAGTCTTGCTTTTTGTTTCTTTGGTGTGCATGATCAATTTTTAGGATGAGATAAACGAAAGTTCATAGTTCATGAGATTTATTCATTTATTTATTTATTTTTAAGAAAATTTTCAAAACAATGTTCGAATAATATTATTTAAAGAACATAAGGAATTTTTTGTAATAACTTGAATAAATTTACACAAATAATCCAGCTTCCAAACAATTTATCGCATCTATTATACTTTCTAATTTCAACGACATGGAGGTCCTACAACTATCGATGGTATTTAACCTCGTTGTATATGCTATGGCGAAATAATTATTCAAGAAAAACAGGACCGGGCTGGATAGGCACTCTAGTTCTATTGAAACATTCAATGTCAAGTAGCACAAATTGACTATGAAATGTATTTTTTTCACTTTAATTTGATATTAAGTTTTTCTATGCAGTGTCAGTATAACCCCGAGAAAAAAAAGTTAACCCTGTACGAATCTGGTTTTACAACTTTGAGGAAGGGGTACTAAACGTCACGGCCATCTTGCACTGCAGCGACTGCGGACTTGTTATCTCAGTCACTGCTTCCCTGATGTATTTCTCATAAGTGCAAGTTAAATAATTAATCTGAAAGTTATTTTCGATACCAGTTTGCTTGGAACCTACCACCGCGTTCCGTTTCTTTTTAGTTTTCATTTCAAACTCACGATGAAATATTTCGGGTTGTCAGTATTATAATAAACATGAATAGATTTAAACGAGAAGGATGTGAGTGAAGCCCTTAAACTGTATGCCCATGTGTCATATGGTCTAACTGTTAAAAAGAGACGTTAACTTCAATAAACAACAAGCAAAGGGGATAATAAGGGATGAGAAAAACGAATGATATTAAAGAAACAAGTGGAATTAAGAAAATAGGAGGAAAGGGCAAAACCACAAGGAAACCTACACACATTGTTTTTGCGCAGCACAAAAGTGCAATAAGCATGAGATGGATTGAATCAGGGATTCAGTACCAGAGGTGAATACTATACCACTGATCCACCGCGGTCCCGTAGTTAGGGGTCCATGTCTCAAGTATCCCTCCCCCTACAAACACACAATTTTGAAATTCAAAGTCTTTTGTACTTCAAAGTCTTGTGGTATGTTTTTACCTTTTGTACCGAAAACCCCAAGTTTTGTGCTCTCGCCGTTCTCAAGTTATAAAAGAATAATTTGGGAGGGCTGGAGACTTCGGAAGTTGAAAGTTCATTCTGTGCAAAAGTTTTGTACTAGTTTTGTGCTGAAAACTCCTAGTTTTGTTCTCTTGCCGTTTTTGAGTTCTCGCTCTATTAAATATGGGGTACCCATCTCTCCAGCCACTATTTTAGAAATTGAAAATCTTTTCTATGCCAAAGTATTTTTTTAACCCATTTACTCTGAAAACCCCAAGTTTTGTGCTCTTGTCGTTCTCAAGTTATAACAAGAATAAATTTGTTGGTGCGGGATGAACCTCCCACTTTAGAAATTGAAAGTCTTTTCTATGTCAGTTTATATCCCCAGTTCCGTGCTCACATTTCTCAAGTTAAACCAACAATAAATTTGAGGCGGCTGGAGACATGCAACAACCCACTTTAGAAATAGGAAGTGTTTTCTATGCTAAAGTTTGGTGCCGTTTTCTGCTGAAAACCCCGAGTTTTGTGTTCTCACAGCTTTCGACTTACCCCCATTTTAAATGTGGGGGATGTATATCTCTAGCCCCCATTTTAAAAATTGAAAGTTCTTTGCATGTGAAAGATTTATGCATCTAGTCCAACTTCTCGCGAATATTCTTAGAACGTACACCAATCGTTTATGATTTGTTTGGGAGGATATACGAGTGAAGTCCCGAAGTTAGAAGTTTACTATTTTAAAGATACATTACCACAAAATTGGGGGCCAACTTCGTGAAGTTAGCACCCCATACGTCACATATAATTTTAAAACCTACATCAATTGCTTTAAAAATTTTTGAGAGTATTTAAGACTGAAATCCTAAAGTTTAGAAGTTTACACTTCTCAAGATACAGCCAGTAAAATAAAGGAGGGCTCCCATTCGTCACGAATAATGAAACCTACGTTAATTGTTTTGGATTTGTTTCGAAGGATTTAGGGGTGAAATTGTTAAGTTTATGAGTTAAAAGTTCTGGATATACAGTGCAACAAAATAGTGGGGTCTCCCATTAGTCAAACTCTTTATGAATATCAATCGTTTAGGAGTTGTTTGCGAGGACTTAGGAGTGAAGTTCCAAACTTAAGATTTTTTTAAAGATAAAGGGCTGGAAATAGTTTACGTGTTGTTTGCCACGGTATTATCTCTGGCTCACCTTATATCACAATCGTGAAGATTTATACATAATCGACTCATAAGCTAAGGGTTGCCAGATGACCATATCATAAAAAATAAATCTTTTATATTTATAAACATAATACATACAATACCAACTGTCCCAAGCATGTTATTGGGTTACTACGCTATCAGCTGCTAACGCCTCTGTTAAATTTATTCAAGTTGAGTTCAAGCACTCGATGTAATCATTTGTGTGCTTAAAATCTCCCCAAATGCAGTTTCAAAATTTATATGACGTACAATTTGTGTGTGTTCGAATGTGTAGCCAATGTTGAATGTAGGCATTTCATCAGGACCACCCATAAGTAGGAGGTAACTATCTCGAAAAATGAGAACCCGGACCTTCAGGAGAGGCATGCTTTTTTTTTTTTTAAATCTTTCATAGATTTCCTAGAGATTAAATTAAACAAAATTAGATTTAAATATATGGATTTAGCAATCTTTTAAACATCTTTGGTGAGAGGAAGGAAACTTCTATTGGCAATACAAAAATTTAGTGACTTTGTATTGTTAGTTGGCTAATTTCAAGCCCACTCAGAGAGCTCCTTTGTGGCTAAGCGGTTAATGTACGCGCCTTTGACCTGGAAGACCTGGGTTCGATTCCAGCGGGAGCTCAAGTTGATCGGATTCTACGTTAAACTGTAGGTCCACATCTCATATAGCCTCGATGCTGAGCGGGCCACTAAAAATTAAATCAAATCAATTCAACAGAGATTATTAAAATACATGGGTCGGCAATCCCTTCATAGCTTTTTTGAAACAAGATGGAATGTGCATAAATTGGAGTAGATTTGAGTAAAACATCCCATTCAGCAGCAGACTTAGACATGAACCTACATCTTGATCCGATCCAAATAAGTTTTCGCCGGTAATCTAACCCAGGTCTCCTACCCCAAAGGCGCGTGGCTATCCACATAACCACAAGGGAGCACTGTGTACGATTTGATACAATGAAACCTATGGCAGAAGTAAACTAGCAGATTACATTTCTCTAAGTTTGAACTATTAATTCTCTCGGACGTTTGAAGGTAAAATTTAGACCATATAAATGTAAGAATTTGAATTCCGCAATCGAAAGATAAATGATTCGATACTGATCCACCCCCAGAAAAAAAAGAACAATTTAAAATATTGTTTTAGTGGTGTAATCGTACACAAGATCGTATCTCAGATGGATTCTAGTGGTGCAGAAATGAGAAATATTTGCTTAATTTTTCAAGCAAGTCTCAGAGTAAACACTTTAGATGACAGTGTTGCAGTGGGTTCTTCCTTTTCCTACCACTTTCTTCATTACACTATTTTTCATTCATTCTGATCATTACCATATCCTTTAGCTTACACGTCATAACCATGGGAAGTAAAACTGAAATATTTCATTTCATTTTTCTAAAGTATATAAAACCCAGTTCTTTAGTCGCGTAGCATAACGAAAAAAGTAACATTTTGTAACAGCCCATATTAAAAACTCAGTTAAAAGAGAAAATGCAATTATATAAATTTACTAAGCTATTGTGATATTAATGATGTTTTATGTTCAAAGGCGAGAACACTTACCACTTGTTCCAGAGAATCAAAAAGAGAGGTGCCTTGCAACCCTTCCTTTTACTCCAGGTGTGTGTGAATTTTCGCGACAATGATATGGTAAGATCGGAATGCAAATCGTGGCAAAATGGTGACAATTAACACGAAAATCGAGTCGTGGCAAACAACACGTCACCTGAAAATACTGGGGATTAACTTCGTGAGGGAGTAACTTCCTGAAACTAGCTCGTCACAAAAAAAAAAAAAAAAAAAGTCAAGCTCACTCTCGAAAGTCTCGGTCTCTCGTTTCGAATATCGACAAAAAAATACATATATATACCATTGTCTTTACTCAAAATGCACGCATTCTTAAGGTACATTTCTGATAGTAAACAATTACCCTTGGGTGACCGTGTTCAGAGGGGTATACAAGGGAGAAAGAGGAATTCCACCTCTGATCACAAGGTATATCGAAAGTGTTTAAAACAACTCAAATTTTGAGTTGTGACTCAATATATTGTAGATCTATTCCATTTCAAGTCATTTTTAGTCAAAGAGCGTGTTTTCAACAAATTCCGAAACCTAATTTTGTAAAACAAGCACATAAAATTTCTACCTTTTAATATTATTTTGTTGCACATAGCGGTAGATCCAGAGGATTTTTTTTTTTTTTAACGTTGTAGAAGTTTAATGAAGCAATACATCGCAAGAAATTACTTGCATTGGCGTTCTTGGTCAGAAAATTTCGACCTTCAAAAATGCAGGTAGCCATTTCTTGTTCTTTCTTTTTAAGATGTGATATTTTGCGCTATTGCTTCGTTCTGAAGGTTTGGTGCTGATTGCCACGTGTGCTGACTGCCACAGCCAATTATTGGTGCTGATTGCCTCGACTGGCGCTGATTGCAAATATCAAGATGCTGACTGCCACGACGGTGAGCTGACTGCCACGAGCCTGAGAGAAACTATTTGGAAAGAGCGGAATTAATCCGTCATACTAAATTTACTAATCATCATACTAAATTAATATGAGGGATTAATTTAGTAATCATCACAGCAAATCTATGTAGCATCCTGTAAGTTACAAAGTTGCTCACTAAGTGTAACGACATACGCTTGAATGTTTATAAAGGGATTGTCTTTTCTGTTATATGTACAATTTGCACATTTCGTTGTTTAAATTAATTGTTTTATTGTATTATTTAATGGATAAGTATTATAAAGTAAAATTAGTGTGTATTTATTCACCCAAATAATGTTTTTAGAGTCAAAGAAAGGGCTATTTAAACAATGCTAGAAGGACAGTTCTTGGCATTAATAATAATAATAATAATAATAATAATAATAATAATAATAATAATAATAATAATAATAATAATAATAATAATAATAATAATAATAATAATAATTCCACGTCTAAAGAACTAGATTTTCCGGATGATCATCTTCGCTTCGAAGATGGAATTTCCTTTCTGCAGTACGATAGATTGGAACAAGATAAACGGATTTTGTGTTTTCGATATGATGGTCTGAAGTCAGTGCTGACAAGGGAAGTTCGGGACAAAGCACTCACCTGCAGAGAAACTAAGCATACCATTTGAAGGACCAATTCATGCTGATTTCAACAGGTAATAATATTCCTGTACAGTTGAGAACTGTTCAAGATATTCAGATTGGAAGTTTATATGAAAAAATGAGTGGATGCATATTTAAACGCGTTAAGTATTTTCTCCCATAGCGAAGCCTGATGTTTTAAACTTGCTACTGCTTGATCACTGGGTCCATTCACAGGCAAATTGTTAATTACAAGTTGCATGACGGATGACAAAAGACGTAATGGTTGAGAAGATACCAAAGAACTGCTGCACACGGGGATACAACCATTTGATGTGTTTGGATTCCTATCAAAGATTATGGCAGAAGATTTGTACAGAGTATGAAACAACTTCATCAGGACGTTATGATGTACCAACGAAATAATCAAATACAGTTCGTGTCCATACGAATCAGTTCCGATCACCGCAATACACTGGATTGTTTCATTTTGCGTTTCACAAGGCAGGTTACGAACAAATTATAGGCCGATACCTTTTGAATCACTTGTCGAATTTGCTTTCTGCTTTGGTTCTGCGAACTGTTCCCTTGACGGATGCAACGCAATTGCACATATAAAATGTTAATGGTGCAAGGAAGTCTTTTGCGTGTGTCATTTCTTCATAAAACAGAAGAACAACAGTGATCAATTTTCATCTCTAACCTATCATTATTGTGAACAATATAATGACTAATTGTATCTAACAAACCCGTTAGTTGTTGCAAAACAGTTTTTTTTTTCTGTAACTTCCGATAGCTTTCAATTCGTATGGCAATATTCATTGCTAATTATGTTGCACTTAACGCGTTTAAATGTGCATATCCTCATTTTCTCATATAATGCCAAGTTGAATATTTCGAACAGTTCTCAACCGTACAGGAAATTTATTAGCTTGTTGTAATCAGCATGAATTAGGGCTTCAAATGGCATGCTTAGTTTCTTTGCATGTGAGTGCTTTCTCCCGAACTTCCCTTGTGAGGGACAGACAGCAGTGTTTTTTTTTTTTTTTTTTTCATGTAATTTTCAAGAGCTGCTCGAAGCAATTTGCGCAGCTGTACACAGTTCATGCTGACATAGGGACTTCAAGATCATGATATATTTAGCAATATTGATTAAAAAAGAGGAAAAAAATAAAATAATCAAACCTCTTAATATTGTAGAATAATTTGAGTGGAAAATGAATACGATTCAACTGTCTATGAATTTTGTGTAAATTCAATCTATATAAATACTTTTGACCTGTATTGGAAATACAAAATAACGGCATCAAACTCCAAGTTATTTGAAGTCTCGCTTGTGAATATGGATTACTAGCATTACCAACTTCGTTGAGTTAAACTTTAATAATAATAATAATAATAATAATAATAATAATAATAATAATAATAATAATAATAATAATAATAATAATAATAATAATAATAATAATAATAATTTTCGTTAGTCACTTTTTACTATTAGTAAAGCGCTCTCTGACATCGATCATTTTTGATTATTTTTTATATTTCTCTCTCCTTCTCCTCCTCCCCAAGTTCCGGGGCTGAATTTGAATTTAAACGGCATCAAAATGTCGCTGTTCGTCTCAGAGACCCCCAAAACTAAGGATTCGGCACTAATATAGGTCATTTTCAATAAACTTATATATCTCCTTCACCTCCATGTTGCGAGGTACGTCATCGGAAGTGTCATTGTTCATCTCAATGACCTCGAAAACCATGAGTTCGACATTGATAATAGTAATTTTTGATAATTTTATATATCTTGTTCCTCCCTCAAGTTGCGGTGCTGAATTTGCATTTAAACGGGATCGGAAGTATCACTGTTCATCTTAGCGACGCCGAAAACTATGGATTCGACACTAATATTTGGTCATTTTTGATCATTATTATGTATCTCCCTCTCCCCAAGTTACGATGCTGAATTTGGTCGTAAACGGTATCGTAAACGGTGGTCATAAACGGTCGCGAATTGGAAAGCTATGGATTCGACAATAATATTTGTCATTTTCGATCATTTTTATATATGTTCTCTTCCCTCCGCCAAGCTACGGGGCTGAACTTGGATTTAAATAGCATCGGAAGTGTCACTGTTTATCTCAGAAACCGCAAAAACTATAGACTCCATTTTAATATGAGTCATTTTCGATCATTTTTAAATATCTTTCATTCCCCCTCCCCTAAACTGCACCGTCAAAGTGATATGACAGAAACCATCTCAGGTCCGATCCTCATCTATGTTGAAAATGAGATCAAGTTCGGTCGGGTTGTTCAAGACTTATTAAATTGTATCTATTTTTGTACATTTTCCAACCCCACCTCCTACCGTCAAAGTGATTTGATAGAAAAGACACCCCAAGTCAGAACCTCATCTATGTTGAAAATTTGATCAAGATCGATCGGGTGTTTCAAAAGTTATTAAGTTTTATTATATATATATATATATATATATATATATATATATATATATATATATATATATATATATATATATATATATATATATATATATATATATATATATATATATATATCCCTCCTTTCCTCCTCCCTTAGGTTTTACCATCAAAGTAAAACAAACTCTAAAAACCTTTTTAGGACCGAACCTCATACATGTTAAAAATTTGATTGAGATCGGTTCAAGAGTTAGTGAGTCACAAACTTAGTCATTTTTATTTTTATTTATATTGATTTTTGTACATATTCCCCTCTTCCTGCTCCCCTACATTGCTCCGTCAAAGTGAACTGACAGATATCATTCCCCAAGTCAGAACACCCCAACACCCCTTAAAAAACACCCCAAATCAGAACCTCATCTATGTTAAAAATTTGATCGACATTGGTCGTTTGGTTCAAGAGTTATTAAGTTTTATTTATTATTTTATAACTCCCCCTTCCCCTAACCTAAGTTTTACTGTTAAAGTGAAATGATGAAAACACTCCCAGGCCCAAACCTCATCTATGTTGGAAATTTGATCGAGATCGGTCTGTTGGTTCAAGAGATTAGGAGTCCCAAAAATAGTCATTTTCAATTTTATTATATAAATTTATTGTTGTTGTATAATGTTATATTGTTTAATCCTCGATGTGTGGTATACCTAACAATGCTAAATATTAATAAACAATTATTAAATGTATAAGCATCCGCCCATGAAATCAAACTTGCGATCACATGCACTAAGTGTTTGTCAATGTCATGAAAATGTTATTTCGATATTAGCTTTAATAGTACACATTGAAAATTTCCAACGGATGCTTGAGTCTCGGAGCCAAGGTCATACCCATGTAGTCGACACCTATGGTGTACAGTATTACTGATGTTCGATCTACATTTCTCTTTAGTTTTTGGAAGAAGAACACCACTAATATGCTTTGAAATGAAATGAAGTATCTAGTTTAACGTCCCACGATTGTGCACCAAGACTAAGGGAGACGGTAATGATGAGAAATGACTGAAGAGGTGGAATGAAAAAAGTAGGAGGAAACGAAAAAATAACGAGAAAAACCATGCACACGGTGTTTGTCCACCAAAAAAGCTCACATGGTGCGAAATGACACCTGTGTCGCTTGAAAACGAGTAGTATCTACAGAACACGTGAACAAGCAATTCAGAAAACGACATACTGTTGCTATAAGCTACAGGGGCAGATAGACTCACACGTATTGCATAAACTACTGGAATACATTCACTTCAGCAGCATTTTTACTGAAGCCAAGAAATTCATCTCCTTCTTTTTTACATTATACAAAAAAAAAAAAATCAAGTAGTGCCGGTATTTGTGCAAGACTCTTGCGCAAGAGTCTTGGTATTGGTCTTGGTCTTAGTCTTGGTCTTGGTCTTGCATCGGGATTCCTGGTCTTGGTCTTGCATGCAAGACGCTTGCAAAAACTGCAAGACCAAGACCCTTACGCTCATCACTAATAGTATTCAGCATTCTGAGATTTAAATTTTCTGTTATCGTTACGCAACTGTGCTTTTTTCGTAATTATATCAAAAATTCAAGCAGTTTCGTTTTGCTCCACTATAAACACGAAAGTATACAACAATTTGTAATTTTCATTCTTTACAACAGAAAAAAAAAAACATGCCTATATAATGCATCACGATCTTATGAGCTTGTATAAGAAACGGAAAGTGCAATTCGAACTACGAGAGACACCTGAGTTCAAACCTAAACCTAACTCGATTGAAGACGCAACCGAGACTATAGATATTGAAAGGTGATTGTTTGATTTAAGTTTAGCATTCCCTTCTGCACCGAGAGTATTTGGTCCTACAACTTAATGTGCAGCTATAGTATTATGGAGAATAAGCTCATCATAAGATTGTAAGAAGGTCGTATTATAAAGTGTCAATTAAAGTTGGTCTTGTGAAAGGTAATAAAGCATTTCATATATTTGAAACAATTATTGTAGTAGTAAAATATCTATTTGTTTAGATAATGAACGTGATTTTCTTTGTTTAACGTGGCAGTCAAAGCAGAATGTAATCTATAGGCTATATACAAAATAAAATAACTACTTTTGTGACTTAATAACTCTTGAACCACCCAATCGATTACAATCAAATTTTCAACATAGATGAGTTCCAGCCTGGGATGGTTTTTATTATTTCATTTTAACGGTACAATGTAAGGGAGGGGGAGGGGGATTCATTTAAAAATGATCGAAAATTACCGATATTAATGTCGAATCCATAGATTTTAGTGTCGTTGAAATGAACAGTGACATTTCCGATGTCGTTTAAATCCAAATTCAGCTCTGCAAATTGGAGGAAGGAATGGGTATATATATATATATGTATGTGTATGTATATATATATATATATATATATATATATATATATATATATATATATATATATATATATATATATATATATGTATACCTTTCGGGTCCTTGTCTTCAAAAGCGAATTGCACTTTGTGGCAACGTCGCAGATAAAGAACCATTGATTACATGTACCAATGCATCAAATAATTACATCGATTCTTGCCAGATGACAGTTAAAGTCAATCATGGGCGTCTCTAGCATGTTAAAATTGGGGGGCGGGGAAAACTAGAGTGCTAGGAGACCTCAACTAAAGTTATGTGAAAATTATGAGTAAACTGAAATCTTCTTTACTAATGACATCCGCTCTTTCTAGCCTTAGCAACACAGTTCATCATAATTTTCTTTAAACTACTTGCCGGAAAAAAATATGTTTGTATATAATACTAGCAGCGTTCACCCCGCTTCGCTGCGGTCACCCCGGAACGCAATAAACTTTGTTACTTAGATAATTTTTACTTTTTCGCTTTCAAGTGATTTGATAAAAACCATAGAAGATTGCAGTAAATCTTAACATTATATCGCCTGTCATTTATGTTAACCCGCCCCGCTTCGCTGCGGTCATCCCGGTGCTGGTATATTGTAAAAGTGTCTGTAAAAATAAGCAAATCAATTAAAAAATTTTAAACAGAAGATTCAAGCTATTTTCCGCTGTATATCGCCTGTCATTTATGTTAACCCGCCGAGTGACACGGTCATGCGGGTTGCATATAAATACGTTTATTTTTACCTATGATGAACTAATAACAAAGGATTTGTACGTTATGGACACTTGAATGGTCAATTATCTCAAGACACTGGTAATTAAAAATTAAAGTGATATGATAAAAACCATCTAGGGTCCAAATCCTAATAACCCCCCAAAAATGAAAGAAATTGGTTCAGCCGTATTAGCGTGATGAGCGGACAAAGGATTTTGTACGTTCTCTTTTATATATATAGATGATTATTAGATAATTTCTTCACCTTGATATTCCTACCATTGAATTCCTGCTCAGTTTTCTTAAACGCATTTGCAGCAGTGTAGTTTCATAGTCCTCATATATTTCAATTCTTTAGCTAACAAAATCTTAACTCTCTGAAAGAAGTCTTACGATGATGCTTGATTTGATTGTGAATTTCGATTTTTTTTTTAAATTTTTCTTCTGCATTCTTAATGAACTCAAAATGTATATTGTCTACCTTTTTGTTCTTAATTTTGCTGTATGTTATGAATTTGTCCAATGAACCATCCTCGTTTACTTCATTTTCCGTTTTAATGTATAAAATGTACTATTTATTCTTGCTGTCATCCGACTACTCAATGTATTCTTTCCATCTTCTTCAAACTTAATTCACTCATTAAACACTCATTTCTGTCTTTAATTTCTATATTGTCATAGTAGTTGTCCCTTGCTGCCCTTCTACAGTATTCGCATGAAATTTACTCTCATATATAATATTCAAATTTCTCTATCTTTTAAAATTCTTTTTGGTCACCTTTGCTTCTATTGTATATTTCCGTCCTTGTAGATCTCCCTTCTTAATTCGCAGATAAACTTTCTATACATCCTTTCCTCCCCTTATACAGTCTCCCTTCGTCATGGAAACCAATTGTTGCTGGTTAAGCAATGAAAAACTTATGTGCCTGCAGCAGATACTACTTTGACTAACTAAGAAGCGTAACTCTAAATATAAATAAATAAACAAAATCCTTCTTTCAAAGTGACATACGTCAGGCGGACATTCTATTCACGCTCACCTAATGTTTAAGAACAGGCATAATTTTAATTTGTTCTGCCTATATTTTTACTTCTTCCACATAGATCTAAATACTTTCAGCATTGATCCATTTATCTCGTATTCAGAATATTTGGGGGACGCGTCCCCTCTTTAGATCGCCAGAGACGCCTGTGAAGTCAATAGAGTTGACACTAGCACCGATTATTATCTTAACAATCAATATAACTGTTTGATGGATTTGTAGAGCGATGCTAATGCTCAAAATTATTATGCGATTCTGCCACATAGTGAAATTTTAATTCCCAATACCAG